>NC_043715.1:30885301-30886371 GCF_006229205.1 Suricata suricatta | reverse complement strand
TTTTTTTTTTTTTTACTTTTTGAGAGAAAAAGAGGAAGGGAGGGGCAGAAAGAGAGAGAGGGAATCCAGAGCAGCTCTACAATGTCAGAGTACAGCCTGATATGGGGCTCAATCTCATGAACCTTGAGATCAAGACGTGAGTCAAAATTGAGTTAGACACTTAGCTGACTAAGCCACCCAAGGAATACACCTTTTTAAAAATATTCAGAAAAAACAGAAAGTTCTAAAAACGAAAGTCCAGATTATCCATAATTTCCCTATGAAGAGGCAAACCCGCCAGTGATAGATCACATGAGACTTATCCCCATTAGCCCTCACCGACACTGGGTAGCCTCATCCCTCTGTTCTGTCAAAGTGCTAAGAGAAAAGTAGCACATCCTTATGTTAATTTCTATTCCCTAATTATCTGTGGATACAGGTTATGTGTATTTCCTTTGGTTTATTATATGTATTTCTTTTGCACTGTTTTTTTTTGAAATGTCCATCTCTTACTGGTTTTTAAAAGTTCTAAATGGAATATGAATTTGAATTTTCTAAATAGAAAATAAATTTGAAGGGGCTCCTGAGTGGTTAAGTCTGTTAAGTATCTGACTTTGGCTCAGGTCAGGATCTCACAGTTCGTAAGTTTAAGCCCCGCGTGGGGCTCTGTACTGAAAGTGAGAGTCTGTCTGCTTGAGATTCTCTCTCTTTCTCTCTCTCTTTCTCTCTCTCTCTGCCCCCACTCCCTCAAAATAAATAAGTAAACTTAAAAATACACAATTTTTTTAAAGAAAATAAATTTGAATATTTTCGGTATGTAGTCTAAATATATTTAAATATTTTGATATTTTGAAAGAGATTAGGTACTTTCTGATGGTATTTTCTTTTGAGCTTGGGAAGACATGACTAGCCTTACTTCACATAAGGACTGGAAATCCCATGTGGCCCGGTATTCTCTCACTGCAGGGACTGAGGCTCAGATACCACTTTTAACTCTGAACATACAAGATCTCATTTCATTGTCAATGTAAAATTGTTCCCAATTGACAAGGAAAAAGTCCACAGGTTTAAGTTTTTGTTAATTGGCCAAC
>NC_043715.1:30884148-30885201 GCF_006229205.1 Suricata suricatta | reverse complement strand
ATTAGCTTTCTGTTTTAGTGGCTCAATATTTATAAATCACCTTTATTTTTCACTCACATCAAGTCCAACTGCTATAGGTGGAGGAGGGGTAATGGGGTTGAGGCTGCTCTGGGCAGCCATTCACAGGCCCAGGCTGATGGAGGCCCGCCATCTTTACCGCAAGGCAGCCAAGGGCTTCCACAACCAGGTGTGAAGACAAGGCAGAAGATCGCTTGGGTGGTTCAATGAGCCAGGCCTGGCTCATCTCCCGGCCACCCCATCCCCTGAGAGAGGCTGGGTGTTCGGTCTGGCCATGTGCAGAGGGGAAAGGGAATTAGGTGTGGCAAACAGCAAGCCACTCTGTCACAATCTCTAATACCTCGTATGTTCCACGAAGCTCTTATAGTCAAGGTACTTATTACATTCAGAGTATTCGAGTCAGTTTTCCTTCCCACCAGGGGTTCCCAGATGCTTCTTTATAGTTTTTAATCATTTCCTACTCTCCTGCTCCCCGATCGCCACTGGACTGGTGTCACTGTTCACAGACATTGATTCGACTAATGCATTCCCTAAACCTCGCCGCCTCATTTTGGTACCTTTTCCCTGAGTAGTACACCTCACAATAACAGCTACTCTTTGTAGACTACCATTAGGCGCGACATTTAGACACATTATGCAGTATGTCATCAGGACATCAGGACAAAGCCATAAAGTAAGGTGTATTTTTAAAAATATTTATGTATTTATTTTGAGAGAGAGAGATCGAGAGCACACATGTGTGTGGGTGAGAGTCAGAGAGAGAGAAGGAGAGAGAATCCCAAGCAGGGCCAGCACAGAGCCCAACTGAAGGTCATCTCACAAACCGTGAGATCATGACCTGAGTGGAAGTCAAGAGTCAGATGCTTAACCTGCTGAACCACCTGGGCGCCCCCAAGAATAAGTTTTAATAACACTTCTTTGAAAGAGGAATCAGGCCCAGAGGTGATGAACCGAATGACGGGGGCCCTACAACTAATAACGGGTAGAATGGTAAATGAATCAAACGTTCTGCTTCCAAAGAATTCCCACCTGGCC
>NC_043715.1:30882796-30884048 GCF_006229205.1 Suricata suricatta | reverse complement strand
GTTGGCCAATTAACAAAAACTTAAACCTGTGGACTTTTTCCTTGTCAATTGGGAACAATTTTACATTGACAATGAAATGAGATCTTGTATGTTCAGAGTTAAAAGTGGTATCTGAGCCTCAGTCCCTGCAGTGAGAGAATACCGGGCCACATGGCATTTCCAGTCCTTATGTGAAGTAAGGCTAGTCATGTCTTCCCAAGCTCAAAAGAAAATACCATCAGAGAGTACCTAATCTCTTTCAAAATATCAAAATATTTAAATATATTTAGACTACATACCAAAAATATTCAAATTTATTTTCTTTAAAAAAATTGTGTATTTTTAAGTTTACTTATTTATTTTGAGGGAGTGGGGGCAGAGAGAGAGAGAAAGAGAGAGAGAAAGAGAGAGAATCTCAAGCAGACAGACTCTCACTTTTAGTACAGAGCCCCACGCGGGGCTTAAACTCATGAACTGTGAGATCCTGACCTGAGCCAAAGTCAGATACTTAACAGACTTAACCACTCAGGAGTCCCTTCAAATTTATTTTCTATTTAGAAAATTCAAATTCATATTCTATTTAGAACTTTTAAAAACCAGTAAGAGACGGACATTTCAAAAAAAAAAACAGTGCAAAAGAAATACATATAATAAACCAAAGGAAATACACATAACCTGTACCCACAGATAATTAGGGAATAGAAATTAACATAAGGATGTGCTACTTTTCTCTTAGCACTTTGACAGAACAGAGGGATGAGGCTACCCAGTGTCGGTGAGGGCTGATGGGGATAAGTCTCATGTGATCTATCACTGGCAGGTTTGCCTCTTCATAGGGAAATTATGGATAATCTGGACTTTCGTTTTTAGAACTTTCTGTTTTTGCTGAATATTTTTAAGAAGGTGTATTCCTTGGGTGGCTTAGTCAGCTAAGTGTCTAACTCAATTTTGACTCACGTCTTGATCTCAAGGTTCATGAGATTGAGCCCCATGTCAGGCTGTACTCTGACATTGTAGAGCTGCTCTGGATTCCCTCTCTCTCTTTCTGCCCCTCCCTTCCTCTTTTTCTCTCAAAAAGTAAAAAAAAAAAAAAAAAAAAAGTAAAGAAATACATTAATGAGAAAAAATAATAAAATGATTTTCATTTTCTGAATTCACCCTAAAAGTGTATTTGGTAGTATTGTATAAATAGAACACTGATTCACAATTTTATTGGCTAGGTTTTTTGTTTTATTTATTTTTTTGCTACCCTTTGTGTTGAGATTCTAGTTGG
>NC_043715.1:30830423-30882696 GCF_006229205.1 Suricata suricatta | reverse complement strand
ATTAGCTTTCTGTTTTAGTGGCTCAATATTTATAAATCACCTTTATTTTTCACTCACATCAAGTCCAACTGCTATAGGTGGAGGAGGGGTAATGGGGTTGAGGCTGCTCTGGGCAGCCATTCACAGGCCCAGGCTGATGGAGACCCGCCATCTTTACCGCAAGGCAGCCAAGGGCTTCCACAACCAGGTGTGAAGACAAGACAGAAGATCGCTTGGGTGGTTCAATGAGCCAGGCCTGGCTCATCTCCCGGCCACCCCATCCCCTGAGAGAGGCTGGGTGTTCGGTCTGGCCATGTGCAGAGGGGAAAGGGAATTAGGTGTGGCAAACAGCAAGCCACTCTGTCACAATCTCTAATACCTCGTATGTTCCACGAAGCTCTTATAGTCAAGGTACTTATTACATTCAGAGTATTCGAGTCAGTTTTCCTTCCCACCAGGGGTTCCCAGATGCTTCTTCTATAGTTTTTAATCATTTCCTACTCTCCTGCTCCCCGATTGCCACTGGACTGGTGTCACTGTTCACAGACATTGATTCGACTAATGCATTCCCTAAACCTCGCCGCCTCATTTTGGTACCTTTTCCCTGAGTAGTACACCTCACAATAACAGCTACTCTTTGTAGACTACCATTAGGCGCGACATTTAGACACATTATGCAGTATGTCATCAGGACATCAGGACAAAGCCATAAAGTAAGGTGTATTTTTAAAAATATTTATGTATTTATTTTGAGAGAGAGAGATCGAGAGCACACATGTGTGTGGGTGAGAGAGAGAGAGAAGGAGAGAGAATCCCAAGCAGGGCCAGCAAAGAGCCCAACTGAAGGTCATCTCACAAACCATGAGATCATGACCTGAGTGGAAGTCAAGAGTCAAATGCTTAACCTGCTGAACCACCTGGGCGCCCCCAAGAATAAGTTTTAATAACACTTCTTTGAAAGAGGAATCAGGCCCAGAGGTGATGAACCGAATGACGGGGGCCCTACAACTAATAACGGGTAGAATGGTAAATGAATCAAACGTTCTGCTTCCAAAGAATTCCCACCTGGCCGTGCTGCCTCTCCGCCTCCGCTCTCATTTCTCTTTTCTGCAAATCACCTCTTCACGTCTGTTCAGGTGGCTTCCCCCTGCCTGGAGTGAAATATCTACATACTTCAGTTGAAAACACTCTAAAGACAAAATGTCCTGCACCCCACAAGGTGAACCATCCATCATTTCGCTAGCTCTGTCTCCACCCCTCTCGGTCCACCGTGGGATTCAATTCCACCAACACTTGGAGTGTAATAGTTAATAGTGTTTATTGGGTTCAAACCATGTGCCAAGCCCTCTGCTGGATGTTTTTCGTGGATTATCTGAATTGATCCTTAAAACCACTCAGGGGTATGGGGGCAGCCACTATTACAACCTGCATTTTGCAAGTGGAATCATGGAAGCTGAGTGAGGTAGTTTGCCCCAAGGAGACCCAGCTTGGCTAATTTTGGAATCCAGGCTTTCCATCTTCAAAGGTGCTGCTTCTCACAGTTCTGATGGTCTGCGGAGGGGAGGGGTGTGTGTCAGGGCGGAATTATCCATGGGGAGTGAAAAGCACCCACTGGTGTTAGCGATTCTAAACCAAATGAGGTTTCCGTCTCTCGGTTTTTCCCTCAAACACTTCAAATAAATCCCGATTAGGAGGGATTCCGCACTAGCACCAAATACTCTCTTGTTTTCATATGTGACTGAATGCTCAAATTTGTTCAAAATTCTTTTTATGGAAAACTTTTCTGAATAGTATAATTTTCGATAGTTCTCAGTGGAGCGGTGAAATTGGATCAGCACATCACCTGTGTTTATTTTCTTTTCCCAGGCAATTTTGAAAAGAGGTGTAAAAGATCTTTTTTTTTAATGTTAATCTTCAAAATTCTTCTGGGGCATATAATCCTGAAGTCAGCTTAACTGCAACCAATACTGAGTTTTCATTTTTTTCACAGTGCAAACAAACGCAATCAGCAAAAAGATAATTTACCAGTATAAATCCCCCTCTGCTGATCTTTTTTATATGGAAAAATACTTTGGATGTTTTGTTTTTAGTTATATGAAGCTTATTGATTTATTTGGTTGTTTATTTATTGGTAGTTTCCGCACCCAATGTGGGGCTCGAACTCATAATCCTGTCAAGAGGCACATGCTCTACTGACTGAGCCAGCCAGATGCCCCAGTCATATAAAGTTTTGAGAGCTAAATTTTGAAGAGAATTTTGAAGGTTTTCCACAGAATAGAAAAAAATGTAATATGGGGTTTGGGTGCAGCCTTCCATTTTCACTAATCTGCAATGTCATTTTAAGTTTGTTGTCTTTTTAGAGTATGTGCTTAAAGATGTATCCCCACAGGGCCATACTAGAAACTGCATTTTTTTCTTAAGTAGGCTTCGTGGCTAGCATGGAGCCTAAGGTGGGACTTAAACTCATGACCATGAGATCAAGACCTGAAAGAGAACAAGTGTCTGACATTTACCCAACTGAGCCACCCAGGCAACCCTAGAAAGTACATCTAAATATAAGAGCAATACTAATTACTTCATTTCTTAAAAAAAAAAAAACTGAAACTGTTAAATGAGCACATTAATAAACCAAATTCCAATTTATCACATCTTAAAGGTGTCTTGAAAGCTTGAGTCCCTTCTGGCATAAATATTACATAGATATTTCTCATTAATTTAAACCAGCCAATTGATATGAGGCAAAATTTCATGAACTTTAGTTTTGGTCTTCCTAGTGACTGAGAAAGTGAAATCTAATTAGGTGATCATGCATCTTTACTGAAAAAGTAAAATCTAATTAGGAGGTATGTGATCATGCATTAGGAGGTATGTGATCATGTATTAGGAGTTATGTGAAATGCATCAGGCCATTAAAATTTCACCCGTATTCTTGACAAATTTTGATTTCAAAGTCAACAAAAGGCCCTGGAAATCTCTATTTCAAAATCAAGATTTTGAAAGATTTTAAACCTTTTTGGTTCAAGACTTAACCAGGATCTTGACCAAAATGTCCAGGCTCTTCTTCCTTTACTGTTTCGTGCTTTTGATTAAGTGAAATCCGTGAAAAGTGGACAGTTGGTATGAAATATGCCAAAGGAAATGAATGCGGGACAGGCATTTTTGCCAGAAAAATGTCTTGTATCAGAAAAGTAGATCGTGGGTCACCTGGGTGGCTCAGTCGGTTAAGCCTCGACTTCGGCTCAGGTCAGATCTCACGTTCGTGGGTTCCAGCCCTGCGTCAGGCTCTGTGCTGACAGCTAGCTCAGAGCCTGGAGCTGCTTGAGGTTCTGTGTCTCCTTCTCTCTCTGCCCCTCCCCCTCTCGTGCTCTGTCTCTCTCTGTATCAAAAAATAAATAAAACATTAAAAAAATAAAAAAAGAAAAGTAGGTTGTGGCTTTTCCAGTGCACGTGAAATTCTTCCCCTCGTCCCCTGATCTAACGACAGATGTCCCCAGATAACTCCCCTCCCAGCTCCGAAGGACACCACTGTCTATGTTGACAAGGGGAATCCTGGCTATCCGGGAACTTTAGTGTCTATCTCCGTGAGAAAATTAGAAGCTCTCGAGTGACTAATCTAAGAGTTCATGTTTCTTTTCTGCTAGGAGTTTTTTGGGACTTAATCATTCCTAGGTAAGGTTTTAAAAACAAAACATTCAGCAGAGCAAGAAAGCCAGAAGGATCAAGAGGTTTTTGAAAATAAAAATGGAAGGAAGTAAACATCATTACTGTATGTAGTTGTTAGCTCAACATGTGTCAGTGACAAGGTCACCCTGAGTACCATGCTTCTCTCAAGCTCTAGACGTTGCCAGAGGGTCTGTGTTAACTGGGCATGTGCCAACGCGACTCTCAATGGGCTGACGCTTGCTCCGTAGAAGTGACCAGATAGAAATGAGAATCGGAGGGGAAGAGGCGAGATTGCCCAGTGGTCAGGCAACACGTTGCTTGGTGACCATGCATCCTGAAACTTGTAATCTCAGAAGGTGAGAGGAATTCCGTGGGGCTCCAAACTGGAAGACAGTTGCGAATGTTCTCAGCGAGAATCTCAGCAGGCTGTATGCACTCCTCAGGGTGTGGGTCCAGAGTGGCTGAAAGGGCTTCTGAAATCTTGACCCCTTTGTTGTCTAATTGGCTGTATCAGTAAATTGCTGGTGGGAAGTTTTAAAGGTTACAGAGCAGGAATAGGCCTCGGCTTTACAGGAAGGCAGGTGTGAGGCCATTAAAATTTCACTATCCCAGTGCTTTTAATCCCACTGACCAATTACTTGGAATTTAACTTGAAGCAAGTAACAGAAGACGGGCTTCCTACTGTGTCCTCTGCATGTTTTAATACATAAGTGGAATGTATATTATTATTGGTCATGAAGAACAGCTCATTTCTTCTCTTTCTCTCTCTCTTTTGGACTGGTTTAAATTTCAGGTAGAGATTATACTTAACATATTGAAAAAATGCTTCCTTCAATAACTTCTTAGGCAAGGTTGGTAAGAATTCAAGATTGGATGGGGATTTACACCTGATGAGGTATTTTCTTTTTTTTATTAAAATTTTTTTAATGTTTATTTATTTTTGAGGGGTGGGCAGAGAGAGAGAGAGGGAGGCATAGCATCCAGAGCAGACTCCAAGCTCTGAGCTGTCAGCATAGCCCGATGTGGGGCTCGGAGTCACCGTGAGATCATGACCTGAGCCAAAGTCAGACGCTTAACTGACTGAGCCACCCAGGCACCCCACACTGAGGTATTTTCGATACTAATGATTGAGTGAGTCTTTAAAACAAAGATCTCATGTGATCATTTCACTTGTATTAATAGCTGAAAAAATAGCTGCTTATCTTTGAGGTTTCTTTGAAAATATGTAAGATGTATGAAAACATTCATGATGGAAATCCAATTGAACAGGTATTCAGTGGGTATCTACTACATGTTTAGGGTTGGTTAGGGAGGAAGAGTTACACACGGAGAACAGAGGAGTTTAAGACTTGCTCTCAGGTCTTCAGGCAACTACACGTTCATGTGAGAAACAAGATCAGGTGACACGCTTGGGAGTAAATTAGAAAAAAGTACAGAACTGTATGTTATCAATTGCCAAGTGCTCCGAGAAGTCAGGGACATGTGCACTCTAGATGATTCTGGCAAGTGTTTTAGGGTAGGAGGGGCTTGGAAGCCGGGAAGGATGGGTTTGGGATGAGATGAACAGAAGCAAGATTTCCTGCAAGAGTAAACAACTTGAGAAATGGAACCCCCTTGAAATTTGTGTTTGTCAGCATAGGGAAGAGATTTCTTTTCAAAGCCAAGCTTGAGAACAAGTAAGGCACTGTGCCCTTTTCATCCTGGAAAGAAAGAAAATAAATGTAGTCGGTTCATTTCTCTCATCAGCAGGGCTGTCTTGGGTTGTGAGTCTTGGTAAAAATTTAGGGTAGGGAAATGTATGATTTGGAGACAGATGAGTCTTTGTGTAAAATGACTCTTGAAAAGGACAGAAAAGAGAAGCCCATAAAAAAACAGTAGTTGGATGGGATTCCAGAGAGGATGTCTTGTTTGTTCCTTGTGCCCAAACTGGAGTCCAAGCTAAGAGCAGATAGTGTGCCCAGCAGAAATGAATAGGACTGAGTGAAAGTCATACTCAGGGGTAAATACGTGACTCTTTCAAAAAGGACTGGGTCTCTGTAATTAATGCACTGTTCCCTTGTCATTGAAAGGCCAACAAGGGATGCCTGGGTGGCTCAGTCAGTTAAGCGTCCACCTTCAGCTCAGGTCATGATCTCACGATCCGTGGGTTTGAGCCCTGCATGGGGCTCTGTGCTGACAGCTAGCTCAGAGCCTGGAGCCGGCTTCGGATTCTGTGTCTCCCTCTCTCTCGGACCCTCCCCTGCTTGCGCTGTCTCTCTGTCTCTCAAAAATAAATAAAAAACATAAAAAAGAAAAAAAATTAAAAGAAAAGCCAACAAGAGAGAAAAGACAAGCAGAATATTGTGAGCTGCCCTGGCTTTGAAAAGGAGACAACAGACCTTCCCCGGATTGTAGGAGCAAGCCTGGAAGTTGTGGTAAAGGGTGCAACAAATTGTATGAGGATCTTTCCTCTAAACAATAAATGTTCACCTACAAATACTGGCTTTGGAAATGAGAGCTTCCGTTCTGCCATGGAGGTACGTCCAAGGTTGGGCTCCCCTGCATCCCCTCCTTCTGGACTTCCAGTTTGGCTTGCTCATTAAGGGGCAGCAGTGGGAACGGATCCTCAACCAGTGGGTCAGAAGGCATAGATTTTGGATTTTTTAAACATGGCTCTGAATTAAAGGGATTTATTGGATAGTTTGATTTTGCTTGTTTCCTTGGTGTGTTTATTGAATCTGCTATCAAAAGGACATGGGTGGGAGAGATCGAATATTTCCGAAGAAAATGACAAACAGGCATTGGAGTTACCCAACCAATGCTCACTAAACTTCGGACCAAAATAATCCACAGCCAATTCAATCAAGATCTGAAATCCCCCACCCGGGAGACGAAGCAGGCTCGGTTGTTAAACTGCTGTGTAATAACTCCAACAAATTAGTTAGAAATAAAGATCACCATTTAAACAGCACTTAGATAACTTCATGTGCCCCACAGAATCTTGGTGAGTAATAGATAATAAATGCCCCAGACATGCCCTAGGATTTGAGATGAATTTAGAAGCTAACATTTTAACCAGAGATTTGGAGTCCGGATTTTATTTCTAACTCAAATACAGCTCCAAAAACAAAAACAAAAGAGCTATCCCAATACAACTTTGCAAGATACATTTTGTACCTAATTCAATAAGTATAGTTTCCATTTCTTGAGTGCTTTCTTTATACAAGGTGCTATTTGAAGAGCGAGCCTTATATCATTTTCTACTGCCATTTCTGACGACACTGGATGGAACTTGAGGGCCTTATGCTAAGTGAAATAAGCCGGACAAAGACAAGTACTGCCTGGTAACACTCTAGTGTGGAATCTAAAGAAAAAAAGCAAAAAAATCATAGAAAGAGTAGAAAAGTGGTTGTCGGGGCTTGGGAGGGTGGGGGGAATAGGGAGAGGTTATTAAAAGGGCACAAACTTAAAGCTATCAGAATAGATCTCAAGATCTAATGTAGAACCTGAGGACGATAGCAGGTAACACAAAAATATTTTTTTAATTAAAAAAAAAAGCATGTATTGAGAACCTTCCATGGGCCAGCAACAAGCTAACTAGTGGTGACGGAACTGTGAATAACGTAGAGTCCTTTCCTTTGAGCGGCTTGCAATCTTAAGTTTTCAAATGTCACTTTTTCCTGTTCCCTGTGCACCTCTAGAGTCAGAACCCTCATGTTTTTATTTTACTTTTTTATTATTTTTTAGTGTTTATTTTTAAGAGAGAGAGAGACTGAGCGCGAGAGGGGGAGGGGCAGAGAAAGAGTGAGACACAGAATCTGAAGCAGGCTTCAGGCTATGAGCCATTAGCACAGAGCCCGATGAGAGCCCGAACCCACAAAAAATGAGACCGTGACCTGAGCCGAAACCAAGAGTTGACACTTAACTGCCTGAGCCACCCAGGTGCCCCAATGCTCCATATAATTCTAAATAAAATAAAAATCAATAGCCTCTATGTGAAAGCTGGAGAGACCTATGGATCTATGAATTTTATGTAATTTATGGGATTGTATAGGAATCAGTGATTGAGGATGATTTTTGGCATTTGTCACGGGTTAGTCCTGGAACTAGCAAAGGTAGAAGTTCACTCAGCCATTCACTAACTTGACCTTGAGCAAGTCATTTCATATTTCAAAGCTTTGATAGTATTATCTGCAAACCGGGAAATGTGGAGAGGATTCAATGATAAGCATCGATTCCTTAACCCAATGCCTGGCATGTAAGTATTAACTATTTTTACTCTTTGAGAGTAAATTTTAATAAAATAAAATTAAACAAAAAATAGTTTTCATTTTGTTTTTATTTTCTGACAACATAAGCAAAGCATGGCTCATCGTGGAAAATTTGGGAAGCACAGACTGGTATAAAGAAAAATATGGTGAAATATTTCTTTTTGATGTTTTACTACTCACATGTATATTTTTTCACATAAATAAAATATGTTACCTAGATTTTTCTAGATTTTTTTCATAGATTTCTTCTAGATTTTTTCCCTAGATTTTTCATTAACACATTTTAAATATACATGTAGTCGAGTATGTAAATCTTTCACATTGTCAATGATGTGCTGGCAAACCAATTCCCTCAAAAAATAAAAATAAAAAAGGTCTTCACATTTGTGAAACTCAGTATGAACATAATACACTGATTACGAGTTACTCTATTCCCTACTCAGAATGACGCGAGGTCTTAATACGAGGTGTTTTTTTTTCCTAGTATTGAACTTATTATTCTAGTCCCGTGCATGGAAAAATCCCTTTTTATTTTTTATATGCCTTTGATATAGGTTACTGCTTTTGGAGGTATATTGCATGCTTATATTTATTAGGATCTATTTATAGATTTTATGTTCTATTTTTTTTCATATCTCCACCTGTTCCTCTACCAATCCCAGACCGTCTAAATTACCTTGGCCTTATTATCCATGAAGTTCTTTGAGAATAGTGATTATGTGTTTCTAGCAATGCATCCCCTGGCCTAAGAGAGTTACCTTGTATGCAGTAGGCTCTCCAAAATATTTGTTCTTCTTGACATTTTATTTATTTATTTTTTTACTTCCTGGCAAGATACATCCTTCAAGGAGGTCCCGATGTTCTCAGCCATGTGCCAAGTGCCTAGTGGGCCCACATCCTTAGTAGCAATTCTCTAGAATTTTGCCCTTAAAAGAAGTCTTTGAGCACCTCTAGCAGTTACTTACGGCTGTGTGACAAGCCACTCCAAAGTTTCAAGACCTGGGATAAAGATTCATGGATCTCCATGATTCTGGGGGTTGCTTGGATGCCCCTCTACCTGTTTGTCTGGGCTCAGGAGGCTGGTGAAGCTGGAGCATCAGTGTGGGGCTGGGGTCAATCGGGAAAGCTACGAACATTGGCGTCTCTCTCTCCATGTGGTCTATTATCTTCAATGAGGCTGGACCTGGCTGTCTTACATGGTGGCAACAACATTTCAAGCGGGCAGGCCTCAATACCCATAGCCTATTATCAGGCTTTGCCTTACAGCCATGTTTGCTGCTGTTCCATTGGAGAGAACAAGTCACATGACCAGGTCCCATGTTCACGTGAGAGGAGCCTCCATAAGGATGTGGGTGCTGGGAGATGTAATTCATGGATACATTCCTTCAGGAGAAGCATTAGCATATCAACCTATAGCAATGTTTAAAAGTTTCTTTCTCCCTTCCTGATCCATTCTGGCCGCAGGATTGGCCTCCATGTAAATGGAATGAAGGGTCCAATGAGCGGATTATAAATACTATGTTTTAGGTAAATCATACTTATTATATCCTTGGCATACATGATTTTATGTACATGTGTTACTTATACACCAGCTCTTAAAGGACTAGAGGCTGCTTGCAATGAAAAGCAGATACACAATTAAACATTAGAAATACTCAAAAGCCTTGAAGGCTCACTTTGTTGTTTTAATTGAACATTAAATTTAACATCGAGCTTCCTAGGAATAGAGGTAAAAAGGGAGAAACACGATAGGTCACGTGCTCTTCATTTCTTACTGAGAGGAAGCACGCTGTCTTTAGGAGTGATCCTCTTTCTCTTTCTGTAAACACACAGAGTGTCATAGAGACTGTTTTGTCATTCCACAGAGCATTGTGGAGGGTGGGAAATCACTCCCCAGATGTCCTGTGACAAAAAACCAAAGGCATGGTATGACTGTTGGCGTGCTAATGTAGTGCAGGTAAGGAATTTGGAAGGAAGTGATCATGGCAACCTTGGGCTACAGGTACACCATTAGAGAGACTTGGGGCCACTGACTGGTCATCAAACCTGTCACAGAGCTCTGGTCCTTTCGGTCCCCTTGTTCCAGATCACTCTCACACATTGGCCTAGCTTTCCACTTCCTGGCTTCTTTGGGGTCTCTATATTTGAATCCCCTCCTCAAAATCAGAGTCTTTCCCCACCCCCCTCTCTGCTGAAGTCACTCTCTATGCACTCACTGTGCTTTATTTTTTCTCATGGCTGCTGTCATCTCTCAGCAGTGACACCTGCAGCTATGTATGGTACTATTGCAGACAGTGTGGCACATTGTCCCATGGCTGACTTGTCTCTGGATGGAGACTTAATATCCGTTTTGTTGGAGCTCTGGCTGATGACTTTTATGGAGGCACTAGATGCATGAAACTTTTACACAGCCCCGTGTGCCTGTGTGCACTAGGTCTGCTTTCTGCACAGGCACAACTAGCGACGTGGGTAAGGGTGGAGCTGGTTTTCAACAGGACACAGATCCAGTCCCAGCTCTGCCACCCACTAGCTGTGGGATTTTGGGTAACTCTGGGCCTCAGTTTTCTCAGAGGTGACATGGGGGCAATGATCGTGCCCACTGGCCACGTGGTTTCAGGGAGCTGGCAACATAACATAGACAGTGCTTACCCCAAGGACTCGTACCCAGTGTGAATTTTCCTTTTCTGGCCACATATACAGGAAGGAGGCAAGAGTTGACAAAAGAGAGATCTAGCTTTTTTTTTTTTTTTTTCTGAAGGCAATTTGTTGGACTACCGCAGGGATGTTTATTTTCCTAACTAGAGGTCACGAGACACGAAGACCACTAATGAATGAGATTGGTGGCTGGGGGAGTTGGGGGGTTTCCCCACTTCTTCCAAGTCTCTTCTCAGACTGAAAAAAAATGGTCCCCTGTAAATTTTATGACTGCAGTGTCAAAAGTCTTCGATCCAAATTGCAGTAAATATTCTAATGAAGTCTGGAAAGAAAGCCATTTGTAATGGCTCGGGGCAGAGCATTAAGATAGCCTGTTTCTAGTTAGTCAGTCATTAGAGAGATCTAACATGCATGCAGAATGATTTCCTGTTCTAAGTGCTTTAAAACCAAGTTTTAGGAAACCCCGTTTCCTGCCGGCTCATTTGGAGGCAACAATGTGCCAACTGGCCAGACTTTTCAGATGGTCAAACGGTTGCCTCCTCAGCCATAGGTTGGTTTGGCGGCATCAGCCTCTACCAGGGAGCATGAACTTCGCGTCTCAGTAGTCCTGGTGAGAAGTTCACAGGTCCACACTCGAAGGACATCTGGACCAGACCACCACTGAGGGCTGTCCTTTGCCTCTCTTTTAAGAGCTCTGGAACTGAGTGATTCACAGTATGAATCAAAAACAGGAGGAGAATCTCTCAGCCCAGAGCCAGGATATACCAATCTAGGATCAGACAGATGGGGCTAAGGGGAAAATGGCAGGTACACTCCCTAGTTTGGGAAGAATAGGACGGCTGAAAAGGGAGGGAGTTCTTTGGGTTACCTGATGTGTTGTGCATTAAAATGGGATTTTCCCAAACAAGGAAGTCCCAGAGACTTCAATTAGGATGTAGATGAAAGTATTTGCTAATCAAATCCATTTGCTTCTTTTCGTGTGTGAGATGAAGGTCAATACTGTACGGGAAGCAGGAAATTGAGGGGTTCAGGAGGACCACGCTTTTCCTCACCTCCAGGAGCAACTTTCTTTAACAACTGCCCACATCAAAACCCACCTAGATGGACCCCTTCATTCTCTGAGAGGACGCAGCCAGCCGTAACTATGATACACACACTTTCTTAACTAATTATCAGAACAATGCGGTGAGAAAAATCTTTCATTAGCCCCTATGGTGCATTGTATTTTGGGGTCCAAATCTTTATCCCTTGCTTTTCCTACACTCTTGCCATAGCCTCGTTTAAGGGCAGAAATTATCCCTTGATTTGGGGCTCTCTCATGCCCTCATTTGGGCGAGTGATACACAGTTGAAGACGCCAGTGCCAATTCTGAGTCTAGATCTTAAGAGTCCACATGTGTTTCCTCCTCTTGCATTTCTGTCATCACTACAGGCTGCTGTGGCCCCAGAAAGAAGATGACAGACACATGCAAACAGCAGGGCCACCCCTGTGAACCCGCCAACTGCAGAGAGAAGCTAAGTCTCTGGAACCAGTCCTCAGACATATTAGAATAAATAGCTGCTGCTTTAAGCCTCTGATTTGGGGGACATTTGTTACAGCACAATAGCTTGCTGATACATCTCCACTTTTCAAAGAAAGAAGACACAATGCACAGATCTCAGTAGTGATTTTCCTAAAGCACAGAACTTAGAGCTGGTGTGGTCAAGATTCAAACCTACAGACATTTAATTCTTAGCCATCTTGCTGAACGGCCTTTCCCAGAGACCCTCCTGTAGATGAGCTAGCAGTTTCCAGGAAGCTTCGTGGGGTTTGAGTGTTCTTTGTTTTTAAGGAGGACTCTGTTGTCTTTTTTTTTTTTTTTTCAGGCCGGAATGACTAAAAGATAGACTTGATTTGCCAGCCAGGTTCTTTTGCTTATAGGTAAGAGGAGGCAGGGAGAGGGAAGACACATCAAGTAGCCATCCCTCTGCTATTTTTAGATCTAATTGTAGAATTTGTCTCTGCTCCCATTATTATCCTCTTTCTGCTGATATTTTTTTTGAGAGAGAGAGCACAAGCTGGGGAGAGGCAGGGAAAGGCAGCCAGAGAATCTGAAGCCAGCTCTCCAATGACAGCAGTGAGCCCCATGTAGGGCTCAAACTCATGAACCAGAGACCATGGACTGAGCTAACGTCAGACCTTCAACTGACTGAACCTTGCAAGGGCCCCTATTTCTGCCCAGTCTTGGCTTGGATCACTCTTTTACACCTAAGTTGATATCTAGTGGTGAGTAACTTCATTTTAACAAGGGAAACATGATTTTAAAATATCTTCAAGATCCAGAGTAACCCATCTTAAATGCTAGCATATCAGATAAGCTAGGCAGCTGAGACAAAAGGTTTTGTCTGCATAGGACACCTTAAAACAAAATCCATTGGTAGCTACTTGCTAGTCAGATCCGGATGGGAAGATACCTTGAAGACAGACAGTATCACAGATTGGGAGAGTTTTGGCCAAAGGTCGGGAAACCTACACCAGAGGCCTGTTTATGCCACTAACTCACTGTGCAAACTTGAAAGGCTCACTCTCTCTTTCTAAACTTTAATTTCCCCAATCATCAGACGAGACATCCTTGGGAGGCTCAATGCTTTTGATCCTGTTCAACTTTCTTGTGTAGTGATTCTCCATCACTAACCAGAAGGCTCCAGAAGATCCAGGCATGCCATAAATACTGAGCTTGAGTCAAGTTTCCCCGTTTCAGAACATCAGATCTGAACCTGTTATTTTCATGATGTGCTCTGAACAACCCAAGATTTCATGTCACTGGGTAAAGCATAGATATAATTTGGAAAAGAGGAGGTTTATAAGAAGTACAATAACGTCCCCATTATTTATTTTTTAAAGTCTTATTTAAATAAAGATTGTGCATTTAAAGTGCATTTGATTGAACAACTGTCCTTTTTTTTAATTTTCCCTGACAAAAGCTATGAATTATTAATTTCTGTCATTGTATTCACTGAACAAATGTAATTGCAAGTAAATGTCTGAAGTTAATGAAAAAATTAAGAAAAAAAGATTTCTTTATAAGAATTAATGAAACATTTCCACAAACCTCTTTGAAATTGTGATTATGAAGCCTTGCAACATTTCTTTGGAGCTGCATTCCCAGAGCAAAGGGGTTTGTGCTCTACTCTTTCTTTGGCGTGAAGGATGAAAACATTTTATTAGGATTGTATCAGCTGTGGAAATTAACACACACAAGGATCCTAACCTTAACCCTCTCAAATATTTCCATTATCTTTTTAAAAGTTTTTTTTTTAACATTTTTTATTTATTTTTGAGAGAGAGAGAGGGAGACAGTGTGAGCAGAGGAGGGTTGGAGAGAGAGGGAGACACAGAATCTGAAGACAAGCTCCAGGCTCTGAGCTGTCAGCACCGAGCCCGAAATGGGGCTCGAATCCATGAACCATGAGATCGTGACCTGAGCTGAAGTCAAACACTTAACGGACTGAGCCACCCCATTCTCTTTAAACTATTTTTTTTCATTCATTCTGAGCCATTGATGGGAGGTCGTAGCATGTTTTCATCACATTGTCCTTCTGGCCGTGGTCATAACCATTCATATTTTTATATTAACATAGTGCCATGAAAAGTTGTGTTTTAATTTCTTAAAGTATTAAAAAAATAAGACCATGGCACATAGGGATTGGATCTCTGGATTAGGCTGGTGTTTAGGCTCAAAGGAGAAAATGGAAATAATTTTATGCCCCATCCTTCAAATATTCAGTGAGTAAGTCTTTACCAACAAGTAGATAGAACCTGTTTACTGATTCTATCTAGCTTCCAGCTCTTGTGAGGGCCTTGAGTGGTCTCTAGACCAATGCCACCTCCCAAGTACCATCAGCCGTCACAATTTCTGTTCAGTGGTAAGGACTGCCAATTTAACACTGGAATGCCTGGGTTCTGATTCAAGTATTGTCACTTACTAGTTTTGTGACTCAGGGCATAGACAAGTCCTTGTCCCACTCAGAGCCCCATTTATTTATTTATTTAGAGTTTATTTATTCATTTCTTTTGAGAGAGAGCAAGGGAAAGCCTGAGCAGGGGAGGGGCAGAGAGAGAATCCCAAGAAGGCTCCTATCAATGCAGCGTACAACGTGAGGCCCCATCTCACCAACCGAGAGATCATGACCTGAGCCCAAGTCAAGAGTGGGAGGCTCAATCGACTGAGCCACCCAGAGATGGTGGGTGGGACAACGCTTGTCCTACCTCCATCATAGGACTAGCGTGAGGCCTGAGTGAATTTTAGCTCATTGTCAATGATGAAATATAAATGTAAGAAAATTACTTTTATTGTTTGTCATTTATTTCAAGTCCTGTTGTCTCTGAGAAAATCTGAGCAGTCTTGCAACAGCGCAGCCCTGTGGCTTCTACATCAAAATAGAGGGTGGAGGCTAGCTGTCACCATTTCCCAGCATCCTCTGCAGCGAGGCTGAGCTACATGACCCAGTGAATCAGCTTCATGCTCCCTTAAACCTCTCCTGTAGTTCTCCTGACTTCTCTCGCTCTCTTTCCCTTTTCCTAGGCAATGCCGAGTATCCAAGTCTCTGCAGTTGGGAAAGTCACAAGATGGAGGAACACGGAGCCCTTGAGTCACCATGGATAAGGTCACTCTCTGAACACCCAATAGGAGTATAAAATATTAACAAACAAATGAACTTTTACCATGCTAAGCCACTGACATGTGGGGCTGTTTGCTGTATCAGCTAGCATGCCTTACTCTTACTCATCCACTAGGCTGAGTAGACCCAATGGGGAAACTTGACTGTAAATCTACAGACAATGTATGTTAGAACCAAGTGAGTCGTTTTTGCTGGGACTGTTTCAGAATCATGTTTCTGTTAATTGGCCACCGACTATAGGATACAAGGAGAGGTTTGTGTTTGGAAAGTGCCGTCCCTGTGGGGGAACTGCTGGAACGGAGCAGACCCAACAGAAATTTCTTGATAGGAAATCGGCAAGGTTCCACATCCTCTGTTACCCCCTGAAGCCATCACAGCCATTCTACACCAAGAGAAGCATAGGAGTGGGGAGGGCCTGTGTGTGGTTTATGATTCTGAGGTTTGCAGTGTAGGATCTTTTCTTTTCTCTCTAGTATTGCCAGAGCAACATCAATGACCAAATAGGGATAAAAGAGAACCATATTTTGAGCCCTCTCTTGTGTTCCCTCTCCCTCCCCATCCCGCCCCTCCCTCAATCTCTCCCTCCCTCCTCCCATGCACTCACCACCCCAATCTGAAGCATTTTTAAACATAAAGAGATCAAGCGAAAAGGCATATTCCTATAATTTACCCAAATATGCACATTTCAACCTATGGATAACAGAGGCTCCAAATTACCCCCAGACCAACACACTATCCTTATTTAAGGAATCCTCTTAGCTCTTTCCCCAAAGTCTCCATAAATCTGCCTGATATATAGATGTCAGGCATTTTCTGGCAGTTGAAACACGAAACATGACATCAGCTGGGGATTAAGTTACAACTCATAAAGACCATGTTTATTTGCTGGTTCTGTTTAAAAATGTTTTCCAACTATCATTTTACTCAAATGGCCTTCTATTTTATGGGAAATAAAGTTAGAACTAATGAGCTCAGATAGACATGCAGGCTGTGGCCATCTTCGTTGTAACCAAATATTTAAATTATTTGGAGCCAATTACTGGTCAATGTGTTGACACAATGGTACCATGAGTTGATGTAGAAACTTCCAGGGCAGAGATAGGAGGAGACATCTAAGAATCAAAGGGATGTGAAAAATGAGAGAAGAAACCAAAATGCAAGATAGCAGCCGGGCATGTCAGCCTGCAGTGCTCTTCCCCTCATCAGCCCTCACTTTCTGGAGAATACTCTGGGTTGTTGGAAAGAGGGCTCTAGGCAAGTACGCAGAGAGATAGCTGTCTACTGCACCAAACCGTCCACTGCCCAGTGTGTGATGTTAGAGCCTCTGATGAGAGATTCCATTTCCCGGCTATAGAAGCTGGTAAGAGAGTGTTCCAGGACTCAGGTACTGTCATGATAAAAACCCTGGTTTTTATACATGGCTACCCCTCTCCTACCCCTCTCCAAACAAACCCACAACAATAACAAAAAACCCTTAGAATACGAGTTTCTCAAGAACCTTGTGTCCCCAATGCCCAATGTCAACTTAAAGTAGGTGCTCAGTAAAATTTGCTTAATTAGATTCTGCTCACACAACAAATCTGGGTATATGTACAATGAGAGAACTGTCGGAATCATCTGATTTTAGTAGCATTGGGAAGCTCCCTTCCCCTCTCCCCTAAAATTCCCTTTCAGAAAGTCTTCCATTACTGATGATATATATGCCTAGCATTTTATTTTAGCAATATTGGAGAGTCCCCTGAGCACCTTCTCCAACATGTGCCTTTCTTAGATCTCACCACAATTTTTTCTTTCTTTCTTTCTTTCTTTCTTTCTTTCTTTCTTTCTTTCTTTCTTTCTTTTGTTTGTTCATTCCTTCCTTCCTTCTTTTCTTTCTCTCTCTCTCTCTCTCTCTCTCGCTCTCGCTCTTGTATCTTTACTTGAAGGCCTTTGCTTTAGTGAAAAGAACACTGCAAGAGATGCTAAAGTCATTCTTTACATTCTGTGGTGAATCCAGTGCATTTTCTCTCTGCCTCATCCTATGTGGCATTGTGTTGGCCTTTGAGGCCTCAACAGGTAATGGGACATTTCATGAAGGGGAAATGAGGGTCAGCTCCAGGATTGACAGAATGCCTCATTCTGGTTGAGCTACAAACTAACAAATTTTCCAAGGGTGACGATTCTGACCTTCCTTAGAACACCCCAACTCTAAAACAGGGATGTATTTCACACGTTATCTGTAAGGTATTGTCTCATCGTGTATTTAGGGTTCTGGCTCAGGGGTCCAAAAACCAGATTAGGGGCCACATCTTGTAAGACCCAAAAGCTAAGAATGGTTTTTGTACTTTAAATGGTCAAAAAAAAATCAAAAGAACAATTATTTTGTTATGTAAAAGTCATATAAAATTCAAAATCAACACCCATAAATAAAGGTTTGTTGGAAACCAGCCATGCCCATTCATTTACCTATTGTCTATGGCTACTTTTGCAATTTAAGGGCAGAGTTGAGTGGTTGCAATAGAGACTGTGTATCTATAAAGTAAAAAATATTTACTGTCTGGCCTCTTACCAAAAAAGTTTGCCAACCCTTGTTCTAACCAGGCATTTTATGGCTTAAGAGACACAGTGTCTGTGGAGTTTTTCATTTCTAGCCTTTACTTATTGGTGTCATCTTTTTAAGCAAATCACATTCTCCAGGCTGTGTGGGTGTGTGCATTAAAATTTACATCACAGAAAATTTACAATTTTAACCATTTTGAAGTGCATGATTCAATGGCCGTAAGTGTATTTACAAAGTCGCAAACCATCACTGTTATCCATTTCCGGAACATTTTTATCACCCCAAGCAGAAAACTCTGTACCCATTACACAATAATTCTTCAACACTCCCTCCTCAAAGACCCTGGGAACCCCGATTCTATTTTCTGTCTCTATGAATTCTCCTATTCTAAATAGGTCCTAAATATAAAATCATACAACATGTGGCCTTTTGTGTCTGATCTCTCTCATTTAGGATGATGTTTGCAAGGTTCATTCATGTTGTATCAGAATTGCATTCTTGTTCAGCTAGTCCTACATTGTGTGGAATATGTTTCTTCAGATTCATTCAGATGTACCCTTTCGGTGGGACCCACAGACAAAACCCACCATGGTCAGAAGGAGATTAAGGGTGGATTGGAAACCTCCATTTCTGGACATAGACACCTCCATCCATGTTGGGATAAGATCAGTGGTTCAAAGAATTCTTTAATTTAAACACTCACTTCTCTGTGTATGTTTTAATGCCTTAGGGAATGAGCAGTTATGGGAACTTTTGAGGTATTTCCCTATGTGTAGACAAAATCTTGGAGCCTCAGAAATATTCCCTCTCTTCACAGAGCAGTTTCTATGAAAGAGCTCAAAGTAGAGAGGACTTTCCACCAATTTCCACTACAGAAGCCCTCTGAGCATGTGTGAGAAAATACCTCCTCAGGTGCTGGCAGAGGCTGGATATGTGTATTGGGTGTACGCTATCAAATTATCCCACTTTGAATTAAAATGATCTAAACAAGAAAAAGTGCTAACAAAAGCACTGTTCTTTAAACAATGTATATTGAGTTACTGTGTGAGTCACCAAGAATATAAAGATGGGCAACATAGGTCCTATGACATTGAGAAATATTAGATCTAGTGCCATGGTCCCCCAACTGTGGTGTGGGCACTTGGGGTGCCACAGTGGATTCACAGGGGTCCTGTCTGATATTTTAGAGGAAGACACAGTAACATGTGCAGGATACCGTGTGAACCAGCAGCTTTTAGTAGTTCATAGTTTCAACATTAGATCGCACTACATTTCTTTGAATGGCATTCCATCTTTGTGGATTGGAGTTTTTGGCGACTACTAGGTTGAAAGGCACGATCGATGTGGAACAGAAAATGAGGATGTGGTGTCGAATCTGATTCCAGGACTTGAGAAAGTTGTGAGTGCCTACCAGGTGCAGACATCCACTAGTAAGTAATTGTGGATATTAGAGAATAAAATAATATATTTTTCTTTCAGTTTCTGTGTATTCTTTACTCTGCCAATGCAGTTATTAGGACATAAATACTTACTAAGTTGGTTGGAACTGACTCCTTCATAAGTGGAACTCTTTTTGAATGAGGAGCACCCTGGAAACATTACTGAGACCGGAAGGGTGGCAGGGATTGAGAAAGTTCGTGAACCTTTGATCTTGAGAATCAAGGATGCTACTCATTGTGTATACAAACACTTCTTAAATTAAACAAAAACAAAAGACAGAGGCTAGGTGGTATGTAAACAATTCAGCAACAAGCAATGTTGCTGCTGTTATAATTCAAGGCTAATCAATGTGATGCCACCAGCATTAATAACACACAGTCAATATGTGCAAACTTTTAATATAAGCCTCATTATGAGTGTCTCTTTGCATGAAACTAAAAATATTGAAAATGTTGACATTGGGGAGGTGCCCTTGGATCAAAACTCCTGAAGAAGTCAATAATCTATTATGATTTTCATTTTGCAGAAGCAATGCTATTATTTCAAAAGGTCTCAGAAATCAATTTGGCATTCAGTATATCTGTGTAATAATGACATCCTAATTAAAAATCCCAATCTGAGTAGTACAAAGGATGATGTTTAATCTCTAATCAATGAACACCGAGTCTAGAAGTTATAGATGCAATAACCCTTTTTTAATGAACTTTACTACTTTTCTTAGACCTGGTCTGCTTTCTCCCTGCAATTTTGGGAGCCTTTTCTGTCTGGAAACATATCCGAGGAGGCTGGGACAGCTTGGTGCCAGGAGCACATAAATTAAAGCAAGAAACATCAAAGAAAAATATCTTCAGAATTGTGCGGGTTTCTTTTTAATTGGAATTTATAATTACCCCTAATTATAGGACATATTTTAAATGTTACTTTGAGAGGCTGGGGAAGGAGGTGGAGCCTTGTCCACTCCAGCTGCATGAACTATAACCTTGACATTTTAATTAGATATTATTTTGAAATATGTAAAAGGGGTTTATAGACTCAGCAAGACATAGGGTTGATTGTGCAATTTTCCCCAGAAGACAAAATGATACACGTTTTGAAAAATGGGCAACTTTTCAAAGGAACTGTAGAAATTCTTAAGAGGGGTAGAAAGACACGAAACATGTCACCATTGTGAACACGTGACGGTTTTCTACTATTTTCCCCAGGCAGAGTCTCCCCTTTGAAACAATCCGGTGTCAGTGACAGCATCAGAAGAGGCAGGGGGAGGTGGGTTCCATTGATTTATGGGCCCCACACACCCATCTTGCAGATAAAAAGGGAGGTCAGAGGAGGGTCAAGAATCTTCTCTTTGGAAGGAATTTCTGGTGCCATATTACCTGGCTGCAAGAGGGTGATTAAAACAATCCCTTCAAGTTGCCTTCTCATGAGATGCCTTGCTCTTTGACGCTTCAATAAATTAACAATTTAGGACAGAAATTATAGAACAGATGGGACAGAGCCATCTTCCAAACTTTGTCATCAGAGATTAGCTGGGGGTTGCGTAGGATGAAATTTCCTGCTGAAATCCAGCAGTCGGGAGCATTTACTTATGGAGGCAGGGAGATGAGAACAGAGAAAGATCTCTATCGATCTCCCCAGGTTTAAACATGACAGTGATTTTTCAGAATCCTAGGTCCTGCCCGAAACTAATAATAGGGAGGAGAAATGAGCCTCAGAAAATAAAGCACAGTGAGATTTGAAAGAGAAGGCTGAATAGTAAAAGGGGCGCTTTGCCATCTGTGAGGCGCTGGACCTCAGACCCTACTCCAGCTGTCGGGGGCATCAGGTGGGGGAAGAGGTCTATTTGGAGAGTGGATATTCCCACCAAATCTGGAGGAAATGCCTTGGCTCTCAGGCTCCACTGTCCTTTGAAGGACTTCCTGCCAAGGACAGGATCTGAGCTACAGGATGTGGGACACTTAGAGGAAGAGAGCTTGCCCCCACCCCCTCATTCTAGCCTTGACTGGCACTGTGGGCTGCAGGGAGAGGTATCCCCACCCTACTTTCAGTTTAGAGCCCCATTTTCCCCTCGTGATTGTTGGCCAGGGAGCCCACTTCCAGGGGACTGATGTAGTGGCATTTTCCAGCCTCAAGGGGGTGCCTCTGAGTTATGGCACTGCATTGGGAGTGGCCCGTGACTAGGACATTCTTGGTTGGGGGTGGGGAGGTGTGCGGTTCATGGGTGGGATGAAGAAGAGAATAAGAGGGAAATGTAATGGAGAGACGTAAATGTCCTCTTAAAGGAGATGTGGCTACATTAACTTGGATCCGCTTTGGTAAAGCAGATGAATCACACTGGTGTAAAATCCAAAACCTGAGAGGCACCTGGTGGGTCAATTGGTTAAGCGACCTAATGTGTGTGTGTGTGTGTGTGTGTGTGTGTGTGTGTGTGTGTGTGTGTGTGTGTGTTAAGTTTTTTTTATTTTAGTTTTGAGAGAGAAGAGACAGAGGTAGAGAGAAAACAAGGAAGGGGCAAAGAGAGAGGAAGACACAGAATCGGAAGCACCCTCCAGGCTCTGAGATGTCAACCCAGGTGCCCCAAGCAACTGACTCTTGATTTGGGCTCCGGACATGATCTCATCATTTGTGAGATAGAGCCCCGCTTCGGGCTCTGTTTTGACAGTGCAGAGCCTGCTTGGGATTCTCTTTGTACCCATCCCCCCACTCACTCTTTCTCTCTCAAAATAAATTAAAAAATTTTTCTTAAAAATCAAAAGAAATCCAAAACCTGAACCCCTGAGTCACTGGGGTACAGGTAGAGTTAGGGGCCATCTCATTTTCTATACGTGGCTTAACAGTCACAGCCCTTCAAGAGGGGTGTTCCCTGAGTTAGAGACAAAGAGGAGATATAGGGAATCCCTACTTTCTAGGACTGTCAGAGGCTGACCCGTTCAATGACAGCAACTGGAACTGTGCTTCCCACTTCCTGTTCCAGCTGCTCACCACAGGGCGTCCCCCACCCCGCGGCAGGAAATTCATTGCCAACCACTGTGAGCGGGCTGCCCTCTGGGGTCACCCCATGCCCTCCAGCATGGGGGACGGCTCTTCATCGCACACTCTATCCCGAGTCTGCCTTAGGAAGCATGGACAGTGTTCCCTGGGCAAGAAGGAAAAGCACAAATGACTGTTGCCTCATCCAATTTTTTTTTTAATATTTATTTATTCTTGAGATAGAGAAAGCATGAGTGAGGGAGGGGCAGAGAGGGAGAAGGAGACACAGAATCCGACGCCAGCTTCGGGCTCTGAGCTGTCAGCACAGAGCCTGCCAAGGGGCTCGAACTTGTAAGCCCAAGCCGTGGGATCATGACTGGAGCTGAAGTTGGGTGCTCAACGACTGAGCCACCCAGGTGTCCCCAATTTTTGTTGTCTTTACAGCCTCCTGCCTTTCTCACACATGGGAAATTCTCTCTACTGAGGACAGAGGCATCACTGGAAAAACACTCCCAGTGAGACTGCTGGGGGGGACATGTCCCTCTTCCAGTGGACTCAGAAAAACCCACTCTGTGTCCAGGATGTGACTGTATTTCCTCCAAACACCTCAACCTAATTTCCTGTGGATTTCAGATCATCTTTTATTTCCAATTATGTTGCTGTTCACATTATCGATTTGGAGGATACAAATGTTGAATGACAAGAGAGGGAGAGAAGAAGGGGGGGAGGGAGAAGAATTCCATTTTGCCTGAAGGAGAAGATACTCGAAATGCCACCCCACACAGCATCTCCGAAGCGTTCATCAACGTGGCAGAGGCTGGCTCAATTATCTTTGTGTCAGATGATTATCTGAGAGCTTAATTTAATCTCCATTATCCTCCCCCGTCATATTTCAATTAAATCTGCTATCAGAGTGTTAACACATCTTTGAACCTGCTATTTCTTCAGTTAATTTTCCACTAAGAGGTGCTGGAGAGTAACAGATGTCATAATTATGCAATTATTAAGTGTATTTGACACTCATTCTCTCAGGATTTTGTGGCTGGGGTAGGAGCGTTGGAAAATTAATCTGATGACAATATGCTTCCGTTGTGATCCGTAACACCACTGCAGGCTGGGGGACTGCCCTCCCGCTGCTGCTGAGGCTCCCGCCAAGAAAGATGGAAGATTAACTGATTGCACGTCAGATTTGTTTCACTTTTGTACATCTGGTAAATCGGATGAGTTCATTAGGGGAGCAGAAGTTCAGAGACAGGTTTTTTTAAGGATGGGCTTTCAAAAAAAAATTTTTTTTGGTTTGTTTTACCGTTTTAAGACCTCACAGAGTATAGTAAGTGCATGTCAGGGTATAGCGTGAGGCTGATAATTAAAGTGTTATGATTTTTAATTTTAAATGTGGGGGTTTTAGTTGGGAATTGGATTGGATGTCAACTAACTGGGTGACCTCAGTTCTATAAGGAATGAACAAGCTGGTGACTCTATCAGTTATCACCTTTTCCAGTACTGCTATTCTATGAAAATGAATAAAAACTGTCTATTCACCCATTGATAGATGACAGATGAGAGAGAGAGAGAGATGATAGATCTTTTTCTCTATATATAGATGATGTGAATGTCTAGATGGATGTATAGATATGGATATCTATAGACATATCTATGGAGGTACAGGTATTTTATGTGAGATATATAGATAGATAACTCTTTCTATGTATGTGATATGAAAATATATGTTTATGAAGATATAAATTATATGTACATATATTTATATTTTAAATATTTAAATATTACACATATATTTATGCTTTGTATGTTTTATAAATACATAAAAATTCATGTAAGTATGTATATTCTTCCATATCATCCCTACCTGTAGGGACTAAATCTGCAGATCTGATCACTCTGAGGTTTGAAAAGATGTCTCTGTCAGTCTTTGCATCTGGAATACATAATCGCTAAGACCAGAAGAACCTGAGGACTTCAATTCCTGATTCTGAACATGTACTGTCCGTGTGACCATAGGCAAATACCTTTCCCTCTCTGAGCTTCAATGTCTTCCCCTACCAAATGAATATTGAATGATGAAACCTAGTTCATAAGGTTTTTGAGATGATTAAATAAAATATACTATTCACAGTCTAATTCTACCCATATATCATTGGTTCATGGCTTAGAAAGGAGCTATAAATACATAAGGAAAGCTGAAGTCAGGAATGGATGTGCAAACTGGATGAGTGTGAGCATTTGGGGAAATTTCTTTTTGACATCACAGAAGGTTTTCTGTAGTACAGAATAACACTGGTGTGTCTGTGATGGTCTTAAGAGACCATCCAAGCGGAGCTCTTGCTCTTTCTTTTTCATTTTTAATTCTTATTTATTTGAGAGAGAGAAAGTGCACCTGAATGAAAAAGGGGCAGAGAGAGGGAGGGAGAGAGAGAATCCTAAGCAGGCTCTGCACTGTCAGAGCAGAGCCTGACATGGGGCTCGATCTCATGAACAGTGAGATCATGACCCAAGCTGAAACCAAGAGTCAGTCTCTTAACCAACTGAACCACCCAGGCTCCCCCAGTCCTTTAAAGAGAAGGACACTATAGCCCAGAGGGATGCCACCCATGCGTATCACCTGCTGGTGACACCGTGGGGCTAAGAACCCAGCTGTCCCTGTTCCCAGTCTGGGGTCTTTCCTCTCTGCACTTGGCCTCTTAATCCAATGAATCAGTTTTACATGAGCTCCAAATTACCAGTCTGCCACAATAATTCTCAGATCTGCTCATCATAAAATCCAGACTCTTCTGTCTTGCTACTCTTTCAGTGCTATGCATGTGGATAAAAGGTAAACAATGGATATCTTCAACCGAAATGACATACATATGGGTGTTGCCTGGAACTCTTCATTCAATGAAAATCCCATCTGGAAGCCAAATAGATAAAAACAGATCAAAGTACAATGCCCTGGTTAAATCAGGATTATGATATTAGTAGTTTGGTGTGCTCAAATCACACCCTTCCATCCGCAAAAGGTTTTGAGGAAACCTTGAGGTTCTGTAGATGACATTTAAAAAATGATCAATCCATGTCATAATTTTTGCCTGAATGGAATTTGATTGAATGGATGTAGAAAATTTACTTGACTAATCCTCTTGTTGGGCATCTAGGTTGTACCTGATTTTTCATCAAAAAGATGTATAAGAAACGAATTATTTGGTTTATGAAAAGATTCCTTTCATATGCATTGCCTTCTAACCAATTTCCTATCCAAAAGGTGTCACTTTCTTTGCCTCAGAAAAGATATGGAGATTAGCCAGGACTTGAAATGGATGCCATGAAATTAAGTAAAATATATTACCATTCTCTGGCATTTAGGTCTTTGGAGAGAGCAGCTCAAGTGAAAGAGGACAGAGGCTTCAGGTCTTGCTGGATCAAGGGCTTAAATGACACCACCATGGTTTATCATGAGGGACCTCATTCTCCATGTTCTGTCTCTTCTGTGTGCTGGCCTCCTGCTCACAGAGGCAGAGAGGTCTCTTTCATGCATCCAGAGAAGGGAGCAGCCAGGAGCTGGGTGACCCTTGCAAAAGAGAATTTTTGTTTTCTTTTAACCTAATATCTTTCTATCGACCTAAACTGATAGCTCCTGTCTTTTGGACACTCTTTGTTTCTCCAGATCCGGTCTCCCATTTCCCCACCCTCCTAGTAACTGCTTTAGCCATGTTCCCTTTGCCTCTTGCTTCTAATTTGGTTGGACAAATGGGAGACTGCCCTGGTTTTCCCAGGCTGCTCTTGTTCAGAGCCCCAGACACGCTTCAGAAAAGAGCAGCATCAGTTCAGGAGGCTGGAAGTTCGAAGAAATCAAAGTCCAAGTGCTTGTCCCCTCTGAAACCTGTAGGGAAGAATCCTTGTTTACCTCTTCTACCTTCTGGTGTTTGCCAGCAATCCGTGGCTTGGAGGCCTACCACGCCAATCTCTGCCTCCATTATCACATGGCCATCTTCTCCCACGTCTGCCTCTTTGTCTTCCTGTTTTTATAAGGACACCAGTCCTGATGGATTAAGGGCACATCCCACTCCAGTATGGCTTTATCTTAACTAATTACAACTGTAATCATCTTGTTTCCAAATAAGATCACATTCTGAGATACTGGGGGGTTAGGACATATATTTTGGGGGAGAGGGAGGCACACAATTCAACTCATAACAGAGAGCAGAGAGAGGAGTAAAGAAGGAAGAGCGATTGTGTGTTTATTTCCCCAGGGTTACCGAAGCCTTTGTGAAATACCCTAGCTCCTGTCAGAGGACTCTTCTGGGATGCTGGTGACTTCTGCTCCATGCCCGTTCAGGTCTGGGGGGGCAGGTACAGCTTCCTGATTGGCTAGCCTGGTGCTTCACCTTATTGACTTCCTGTCTTTCACCTTGCTGTCCTCTCTGAGTATGCCATCTCCCACATTCCAGAAGGTAGAGCTACATGCGTGTGATGTGTCACCGTCACAGCTTTGAGAGCCATATGTGGATAGAAACCATTTGAGGGGGTCATTAGTATGTGGACTCTATGGAATCTGAGGTAATAGGTTTGGGGCGGTGAGGTCTGAGACTGTGCATTGCTAACAAGCTCACAGGCTATGAGGTGAACACTGACAGATAGGGAAGGAAATGGCACCAGGCTAACGCTAAGAATTAAGAGCAGGGAAGAGAGAGAAATCACCCATGCGATGGGCTGGAGATGCACAGGAGCCCTGGGGATGGGGGGAAATTGCATCTTTTATGACATCTGGCATCAGACACCCAACCAGATCCTGACTTTCGAACACAGTGACTATGCTGTGAGGTGGGGCCTGAACCACCTTTGGGTGCGGAAGTAGAAACTGAAACACATCACCCTTCTCTGCTTCCTCTAAGGCCATTCCACTATAGTCTTTTATATTTTAAAAGATATTTATTTATTTTCGAGAAAGAGAAAGAATGAGTGGGGGAGGGGCAGCGGGGGGCAGGGGAGAGAATCCCAAGCAGGCTCTGCACTGTCAGCACAGAGCCCTATGTGAGGCTCGAACTCACAAACTGGGAGATCATGACCAGAGCTGAAACCAAGGGTTGGACGATTAACCAACTGAGCTACCCAGGCGCCCCTCCTCTATAGTCTTAACTATATATTATCATCTCTGAAAAAGGTACCTGTCACCTTAAAAAAGAGAGCTAAGGAATAAATAGCTACCTTGGCTGGTCTGAGGGCTGGTTTTCCTCAAGGCCTCAGACACAGTGACTCAGGGTCAGTAGCCAGCTCTAGAAGGTTCATCTTCAGGGACCCCAGATATTCGTTTTATATCTCCTTCCAGAAAAAGAAAGTGAGAACTATCATTTACCTCTAAAGCCTATGGGTCTCCTCTCTCAGAAGGGGCCATTCCAGTTGCATCTCTTCTTCCTGTGGTTTAGAATAGAGCTATTATGGGCTGCATTGTGATACCCATGCACAATGAGGAAGTGTTTGGAAAATTTTCCAGCAATTTGACTTTATTGCAACATCCAAATTTTGTGATGCAAAAAAATATATAGTGTGCATGTGTGTGTGTGTGTGTGTGTGTGTGTGTGTGTGTGTGTGTTGGCATTGGACTAGAAACACAACACTTGAGTCTGGCCCTTCACAGAGCATTTAAGAAGCACCTTATGGAAGACCTGACACCAAAGAAGGGAATCCTAGGCCTCTCTGGGTCAGACTAACTTGTAAGGAACAGGGACCTGGCTTTCCTTGGCATAAGCAGTTGGCTTGTGTGGGTGACGGTCACTTAGGCTGCCCTGTGAGGTCACGCTGCATCAAGGAGGCCAGGCTGTGTGGACACCAGCCTCGCTTCAGACTTCAGATTTCGCAGCAATATAAATTGCTCCATAAGGAGGTGCAGGATTTAGACACTGTGAGTGTTGGCAGCAAAAATATGGACCAAAGAAGAGGCGTTGCCAGGCGAAAGCCACGACAAAAGCATCTAACTCAGTGTCATCCTATGCACGGAACTTGGAGGCCCATCTCCAGCTTCACTACAGAACCCTTTTCTCCTTCCCAGCTTTCCTCCCTTTCCCCCTTTCTTTTACTCTCCTTGCTCCCACTTTCCATCCTTTCAGCTTTTTTTTTTCTTTCATAAAGTAATCTAGTGAAAGGCCGCCCCGCAGAAGGTTTCATATACAAGAAATTACTATTTTTATGCATTCTCCCTTAGGGTACACTTCAGCACAATCCATACTTTTGTGGGCATTTTTTTTCCCCTATAATGTTTGTAGCCAGACTATGGAACCAGCTTCGAGAAAATTAAACAGAACAAGAGAAGCCATGTGCCCCGCAATTAAAGGAAACACTCCAAGTAGCAATGGGAGCCCAACAGGACAGTGCACCGTGCCAAGGGAAAAATGTGCAGCCGGAAAATCTGCCAAGTGTCCCTGATTTGTAAAGATTTTTTTCCATATTTAGGTAAATTAATGTAATTATTTAATGCCTCCTGCAATGGTAATAGGATTGTGCTTGGGCCTTTTCAACATATGGTGCTGGCATCAAAATCCTCTTCGAGGGCGGAAAAAAGGTGGGGGTGGGTGGGTATCAAGGCTCAGATCTCATTTGCCGGTTTTAATGTTGGAGGTCTGCCTGGACCTCGGCCAGCTTGGGGAGGGGGGTGAAAGAGCCGGGGCAATTGATTCAGGGCCTTTCACCAGTTGGTGGGGACAGCAGGCACATGTGCCACCACTGCTATGATCAATGCTTACTCCCCAACAACTCTGCCTGTTCATTGGGGAAGCCCGGCCTCTGGGCTGGGGACCCACTGGCGTGTAGTCCCTCCTCCAAGACCTCCAAAGCTTACTGAGGAAGGGGGACACTGAGTTCCTTCACTTTCTCTCAGGCTCCATCATTTTCAAAGATGTCCCCACATCTAATTACCAGACCTAGAGGACAGTGTCCTCTTGGAAGGTCATACAGATTTTCCCATGGCTCAAAGTCTTCCCCACGTGGGGGACCTGTCTACTTAAAACTGTCTGTAACAGATGGCAAATCCATTTAGATCCCAAACTGGGATAATCTCTTCAGAATACGGCATCTATTATGCGAGGCCAACGGCCTCCTCCATGGCCTGAAAATCAGCAACAGCAACAACAGCATTTAATTTTTGAGAAAATTGAGTGCTTCGTTTATGGGCTGAAGAGTACAAGATATATTGCCTCTTCTGCACAAGGCTTATCTCAGAGGAGAAATGGGTAAACACACATAAAATGATGAGAAACGCTGGGAGACAGGATGAATGGTGTGGTGCAGGCCCCCCTTCCCAGGCCATAGAAAGTTGGGGGGAAAGGAGTGGTTACGTGCCAAACTTGAATTTGGCAGGGCTTGCTTACACACATAGAAGGGGAAGATCTATTTCAGATTGTTTACGCAATGTTGGGGATGCTGGGATATAAATGGTGTGCTTGATAGTTTATAAAGCATAGAGTGGCGAACCCCTGGAGGGGAGGGGTGAACAAGATTAGATGAGCAGTCTTGGCGAACTGTAAAGGCTAGTTTTTGAGGACTTATTAATATCCTTTTTAAGACTGTTTCATGCTCCAGGATCTCAAAAATCTTATTCCACTCTGACAATTTTTCACCTCATGAGGCCACCATGCTTTTTCCAGAATTGACCTATTTTTGTATCTACCTAGCAGGGATGAAAGATGGGGCCATCATTGGTCATCTTCGGCCCCCACTGAGGGCCTCTGGAAGAGGCTCTCCTCTTTTACTTCTGGCTTTGATGGAAATGCCCTTGGATGGAAGCTAGCTTCTGAATCTGAGTGTCCCAGTGGCAGTGATGACCAAGCAGGCTGGCTTTGTGTGGGGCTGTCCCAGGTTTATCCCAGATGTGGGGATGGCTTATAGCCAGCAAAGCTGGATTGTGGTGTTTATGGATCCAGGCTCTGAACCGAAAGCTGCACTTCTAATTGTAAATCTGAAGCCCAGGCTAAGGCACTGAGAGAGGAGACTTCCAGATCCTTGGGGACCCATCAAAGACTATCCAATTCTTGAACTTAGACTGTCTCTCTGCTACGTCCAGTCAAATTCCAGACCATGCATATTTCCAAGAGCAAGGTTCAATGCTTTCTTGCTATATGGCTCTCCTCCCACAATTTTATCACAAGCTGGTGATAGGCTGGTGGAGATGGAAAGGAAGGGGTATGCTTTAAAACACATCAGGCAGTAGGGAGACCTCTGTGTCCATGCTGTAGAAGCATAGCATGAGGGTGTGTTAAGCACCACTCAGAGGCTAATAGTGCTGGAAATAAGTGCCTAATGAATATTAGCTGAGTGAATGAATGAATGGACAGATGAATTTTTTGAGTCCTGGGTTCCTGACGAGCTCATCTTTAATATTTTGTGATTTTGGTAAGGCATATCCCATCTAGGATTCTCTATACATCTATTAAATGGGTAAATTTCTTTATTTAAATAGACTGAATGGCCAAGTAAAATAAATGCAGGGGTCCTGCTGCTGAAGCTGGTGTCACACAAAGAAAAGGGATTGTTATTGTTACTGCCGACCACATAAATTCTTGGAGGATAACCCAGTAGACAATCCATTTTGCTATGATATTCAAGACATCATCTGCACAGTAGTGGGACTTTTCCACCTCCCCTCTCCCAATGTTGGGTCTCCTAGCAGATCTGAACAATTTAGATTGCTTTTTCTGTGCAGGTAGGGTGAAATGCAGAGTGAGCAATGATCAGTGAATACAGGTCCATCTTCTTGGCATGGCTACTCCAAGTCTCCCAGGAGCGTTAATACCTGAGCTCCTGAGTTGAATTCTTCTAATCATTTTGGTTTTTGGTGACTCTTTGTCTAAGAAAGATTGGAAATGTATTAGAATAAGATCTTCTTCGTAGAACACCTAATATTCATCCAACTAACATTTTTGAGCTGTTGCTATATGTTAGCAATGTGCTAAGTTAAGTGATGGATATTTCCAACCTTATCTCAAGAAGTTTATAGTAATGCTGGTATAATGAATAGATGGTATTTTGAGTGCCAACTTCAATCATTTGTAACAACCTCAATTTTAAGGATTCCAAGGTCACATAAACACTGATAGAAATTGCTATAATCAATTAATGATATTTCCAATGGACTGAGTAGGAAAAGCCACAACATATTTGTTGCATATTAATGAAAGTAAAAAAAGTCCTATTCCCCAGACTTAGGGCTGAATATCACTCTATTGTGATAGATACTAGCTGCTCTAAAAAATACCCAAATCCCCCAAATAGAATGACTTCAACATAATAGAAGTTTATTTCTTAGCCACATCATGTTCAAAATGGGTCTTCCTAACTGGCAGTTAGCTTACCTCTAAGCAGTGATATAAGGACCCAGGCTCCTTCCACATTGTGGCTCTGTCATCTCTAATGTGTGATTTCCAGGTGACTGTGCTTTACTGCAGGGAAGTAGAAGATGGGGAAAGGGAGATGGTGCAGATCTGAAAGAGCTTTTGCTCCTATCTCATTGGTAATATTCCATGATCCCCTCTGGACCGAAGGAAACAGGCAAAGGGACATGACTCACCTCCCCAACAACTGTATGCCACCTTTGTTGGACAGGAGCCATTGTTTCAAATAGCATCCCAGTGTTTTTTTTTTCTCCCATCAAGCCTGCTCCAGCTTATTTTCTTCTTCCTTGCAATGAGCCTGGCTTGTTTTATTCAGAAGCTGGAGAATGTCCAATCTGTGTCTCTCTGTATAGATACTATTTTCACCAAGTTTTTAAATAAAGACAGTCATGTCCAATTCCCTTCCAACTTGCTGTGGAGCGAAATCCCAGAGACGGTTCGCACCGCACCAGTTTTGTCCGGGGCTCTGCCAGGTGTGGTCGGGAGGGGCCGTGTAAGGAAAAACACACGACGGTGTACGGCCATAAAGACTGCTGATATGCTGCCCCAGGGAGGATGCAGGGATTTGAGCTTCTCTTTGCTAAGCCACTCACTGAGACACAGGCCTTTACAACTCCATGTTGGAAGCTCTGGGGCTGCTTATATAAACATGCTATTCTAGCAGCACCTGGCAGCCCAATATAAAATTAATTTTACTGTATCTTGCAAGCCATATAGAGCCTTTATGGTAGAGGTCAGCATTAAGTCTTTACATAAAGACTAGCAGATAATTTTATCTAATTTCATTGACTGTGGTTAAGGTTTTTTTTCTCCTTTTTTCTTTAACCCCTTTTATTTCTACTTACAAAGCCCCTCCCAATCTTTCCAGCCCCTTGTCCATAAAGCACACTGGAGGAAATGCTGGGTGACTGAGTCATTCCTACTCATTTCTCTGGTGCCTCTCCCCCTGGTAGTTGACTCCAGTTTTCCCTGGAGCATGAAAGAGGGCCTACCAGCATCTGGACCCCCTCCTGCGTGGATGGGCCAGGCCAGTCAAGGCCGAGATAGGCCCCCTGTAGGGTGCCTGTGCTTTTCTCTACACTCTCTTTCCATATCTATCCCCACTCTAAGAGAGGAGGCCGAATGACTCAGTGCAGGAAGTAGGGCAGGGCTAGGTTTATATCTAAGCTCTCCTTTGACCAGCTGTGTGATCTTGAGCAAGTGACGATCTCTCTGAATCTCTTCATTTATTTATTAAATGGGGATAAAAATGTCTTCCGTGTTGTTAGAACATTTACCTGAGACAACTTAGCAGAGTAGTTGTAGAATATCATGGACTCAGGTATCGGTTAGGACGGAGTGATGCTATTTTTTATAATAAACATTCCCTAATCTCAGGGCCTTGAGATAAGTTGCTTCTTTCTCACTTACTGAAAGTCCAATGGAGGTGTTTCTGGTGAGGCAGCTCTAACTCCTGGGGTGGCGGGGTGGGGGGAACTTGAGGATCCAGGCTTTCCCACCCCTTGATTCTTCCAAGTCATCGTCTCTGGCCTTGGGGAACTTGGCTGAAGTTTTCTGGTCAGGCCTGGAAGTGATGGGTATACATTGTCTGTCCCTACATTCCATTGGCCAGAATCTGTCACGTGTCCCCACCTGGATGCAATGGGTGGAGGTGGGGATTTGGGAAATGTAGTCTGCCATCTGGAAGAAAGGGAACTCAGATCTGAGTAAATACTACCAGCTACAGCAACCAATAAAGGTGAATGCTTCTCTCCTATCCCTGGACTCCATTCTCTGTCTGATTCCACCTCAGATTGGGACTTGGATGGCCTCCTTAGATTCTCTCCCTCACCTCCTCTCTGCTCTCTCTGTGCCCCAGCATGCTGGCTCCTTCCTTCCTCCTCTTTCAGATTGGCACAAAACACTGTGTCCTGGGCAGGGAGATCTGGCTTTCTGAGTGGCCGCATAGGGGCTTGTAGCCCATGGGGACAGGGGCCCCCAGCCATGTCCCTTTGTGGTGCAGTATAAAGTGTGGTTCAAGCACTATTGTAAATAGCTGCATTGCACCACATCTACCCCGTACCTCACCCTCACGCGGCCCTGGGCTCCCACACCCCCAGTATAGCACTGCATCTCAGTCCTTGCCGGTGACCATTTTCTAGATGACCAGGGCTAAGATGTCCTTCTATTATTTATTGTGTATTCTATCATTCATCCCTCCCGCTGCCCCCCACTCCTCAGTTTTTGAGTTCTGGCGACACTGGCCTAGCTTGGGGTCCTCTGAAGAAGCAGGACTTACCCCGTTCACCCCAGGCATGTGCTCGTGCCTTCCTTCTGCTGGAGGACGTGGTTCCGGGTCATTTTATTGTCTCATCCTCAGACCTCAGCCGCAGCGTCTTTCCTTAGGGGAGCCTTACTTCCCCTCACGTCCAGACTCGACGGGGGCCTCTGGTTGTACTTGGGTTCACATCCTGTCCTTTACCATTACAGCCCTCACCACAGTCTGACATGATGTATTTGTGGGAATATTCGACAGATATCTGTTTTCTCCATTAGACCTTAAGCTCTATGTTGTGTAAAATGACATCATTCTGCTTTGCTCTCTACTCTGTGACTAGCACCAGTGTGCTGTCTAGCATAAGGCAGCAGCTCAAGAAATACCTGTTGAATATCTACTGCTTTTTCTCGAGGCCTCCTTTCTCCTCTGACGCACAGTAAGGCAGCACAGAGGAACTCTAACGTCTTTCCGGTATGTGTACAGTTGGGCCATTAGGCATCAGTTAACTTGTAGAACTCACAGAACTTCTGGAACACTGTCCAACCCCAGTTCAGGACACCCATCCTTTGGGACTTCCTAGGAGAGCCAGATCTTTCTGTTGGCAGCTAGATGGCCAGCAGCCTGCACAGTACCTGGAACTTAGTTGGTGACTTAAAGTATTGTTTTGGAATATACATGCATGATGTTCCTTTTCTGTCCCTGTCCACCCTTGTTCCCTCCTTACCTGGGGGCTTTCTTGTATGTGGGTTGCCTTCCCACGTGTGATCAACTACTCAGAGGTATATTTAATGACAAAAATAGTAGTAGTAATAATACTAACAAATCACGTTTATTGAGCACCTGCTATGCCCAAATCTCTGCTGGATATTTGATGGTCATTTATTGGTTTATGTGCTTCTCCCAGTTCGGTGAAAGGTACATGAGGAGCAGTGAATTGCTCAAGGTCAAAGCTAATGAGTGGAAAAGCAGGGGTTTAAACTCAGCTTGACTCACAAGCATTTTTACACTTTTTACTCCATCAGGCTGCCTCCCTTCAAAGAGAGGTGTTGCCTTGTTTTCTCGGGGTGGTGTCTCTCTGGTGGGTGCCCCGCTTCCTCACAGGGCTGTGCTAACTTTCCTTTCCTGCATGGATCAGGATGCAGAGAGGCCTCCCTCCCCCCCCACCCCATTCCTCCTGGGGCCATTCAGCTGACAGCTGCAAAAGGGTCCATAATTTCCCTCTGGCAAGAGACTGCAGTCCAACTTTGGAGCGGACAATTAGCGTGCTCTCAGCTGGAACAATGGAGGCAGCAACAGATGCTTCTCCTCCCAGGGATGCTCCCAGCCGCAGCCCCTGCTAATGGGAGGCTTTCTTCTTCCCTGTGGAGGGACCTGGCAGCCATGCCAGCAGCCTGGGGGTGGGGCTGCCCCGAGCTGGTTTGAGAGAAGCATTATCAGAGCCACCCAGGGGAGCAAGGGCCTTCTTCGGGGGTTGGGGTGCTACCTCATCTTCCTCCTGGATGAGGAAGTGCTCAGGTCCAGTTCTGTTCTGATCTACGGTTTTGGCCAACTCCAAAAGTGTTGCCAAAGGCTTACGAGCAAGCAATCTGGAGGGGACAGATGCAAGTTTAAACTCAACATGCCACTTACAAGCTATTGTCCTTGAAGTCTCTAACTTCTCTAAGCCTCAGTTTCCCCATTGATAAAACAAGGGAATAATAGTCTGGACACTGCAGGTTTGTTTGGGAGAATGAAAGAAAATCACATACGAACACAGCGTTCGGTAGGAGTTCGGAAAGATGCGCCATATACAAGGGACTGTTGGTATCATAATTACCTTTATCTCCGGGGCATAGCACACAGTATATGCTCAATAAACATGCAGTCAGACTTAGAGTGATATAGAGGTAGAGAGACCCTCGGGAAATGCAAATGATGTGCAGACTGTTTACTTGGAGGCATGTCAGGGCATCTCAAAACATTCTGTTGGACGCTAACCTCATTAATAAAATGTATTTTAGCCTCCTGGTTGACCCCAAAAATGTTAAGATATGTTGCCAGGCTAACACACTTCTCTGAAGACCTTAGAATAAGGCTTAACTCATCATTTTGGCTAAACTGAAGATTCTGAGATTGTGAAAGGAACATCTACCATCTGTAAGTGTCCATGAGAATCTCCTTGTTTCCCCATGGAAACAAAAATTAGATATAAATCAGATGCTTATAACATATATAAAGCTGCCTGGTTCTTCCATGATCCCAATTTCAATATTTGGTTTATATCAAGACATATTATTCTTCTTATTTATAGAAGTAAATGTTACACATTTGAATATACTGTAATAGACATACACTAATTAAGCTCCACCTCTTTATGGGATTCCTTATAAAATCCTGCTGCTTAAAAATAAAGACTGATTTCCACCAATTTGTTCCATCTCCTTAATTTTGAAGATAGAATTTCAGGCACGGAAGAAAAGAGGTTGGTCCAAGAATCGATGTAATCAAGACATCTGATGCACGTCTCTCTCTCCACCCTTGTGCCTTTCCAGCCACAATCAGTTCCCCTCTGACCTCCATGAGAAAGACCAGGAAGACCACAATGTCCAGATTCACTGTAAACTTCCTGATCTAGCTTAGTGCTCAGTTAGTTTTGGGTGTTTCTGATCATGCTGTAGCTCATGGCAACATGTTGACCCTGTGATAGAGGTAAAAGGCCCCAGATGTGGGAATCCAAAGACAGCCTGCTTGCTACCTACCCCTCTGACCTCTGCAGAACCCGGATTTTAGGGACCCTTAAGCTTCTAAGACTTGTTCAGTGGATAGTAATGGGAGTCCTTCTTCCCTCCCTCTCTCCCTCCCTTTCTTCCTCCCTCCTTCCCTTCTTTCCTTCTTTTCTCTCTCCCTTCTTCTCTTCCTGTTTTCCTTCCTTCCTTCCTTCCTTCCTTCCTTCCTTCCTTTCCTCCCTTCCTTCTTTCCTCTCTCCTTTCCTCCCTCCCTGTTTTCCTTCCTTCCTTCCTTCCTTCCTCCCTCTCTTCCTTTTTTCCTTCCTTCCTTCTTCAAATGTCAACTGTCTACTATGGCCAAACACTGTTCCAGCTATGATTGAACGTTTAACAAAACAGTCCAGGTATCTCTTCTCAAGGTGTTTGTAAACTATCGGGGAAGAGGTACAATATGTAAATAAGTATTGATAGTGGCATGAACGTATTACAGGTAATGAAGATACTCAACCCTGCCTCAGCTGGGCATATTTCTCTGTTGACTCCACTCACACTGGGGAGAAGGTTCCCAGAGCAGCTTGGGGCTGCCACTGCCACTATAAAGGTAGAAGAACTCTCTGCCAACAAGAATCCGTTATTACCCAAGGGTTTATTAGATGCCTTGGTTGGAAAGAGTGGCCCTCAGCTCCACTTCCATGTGAACTTGGGCCAATAGTCTGATGTTTTCAAAGCCTGCGCTTAGGACTCCAACCTGGCAGGCTTTCTGAGAAATTCCGATGTTGCCTCAAGACAGGCGCTTGAGTGAGCTTGAGGGTCCAAAGCCAGAAGGGCAGAGGTACAACTTCAGTCACCGAGGTTAGAGAAGGGTCTACATGGTAGCTGGCCAGGCCTACTGAGAATGGCTTGGAGGATTCTGGGGCCAAGTCTCAGCTTCTGTTGAGTTAGGGAGTCTTAGGCACCTGCTCAGGAACCCTCCTGCATATGCCACCTTGTGGCCACCCTGAGATGTCACCTGGGCTTATTTGGACTATCAAGAGGGTAATAACTGTCTGTCACTCATTTATGTAACCAGGGGCCAGGGATCCAACAGTGCACCTGATAGACCAGACCTCTCTTCTCCTGGAAACTACTTTCCCATGGCATGGGGGAAATGGCAAATAACCCCCCAGTTGTGATGGTCAGTGTCATGTGTCAACTTGGCTAGGCCAGTTAATTAGATGCTAAACTAGGTGTTGCTGTGGAGGTATGTTGTAGATGTGGCTAATATCTACAACCAGTTGGCTTTAATTAAAGGAGATTATTCTTAACAATCTGACTGGGCCTCATCGACTCAATCAACTGAAAGGCCTTAATAGCAAAACTGAGGTTTGCCTGAGGAAGAAAAAAAGTGGGGGTAGCAGAAGACATTTGAGTTGAGATCTGGAAGGTGAGAAAGAACTAGACAGGAGTACAAGGCATTGAGATGATAAATCAGAGGGTGCTAGTTCAGGAAGAAGAGCTGCTTCTCCAGGGAGGCTGGAGAAAGAGATGTGGTGAGACTGGGGAGGGGAGAGCAGGAGAACACTTGGAACCAAACCAGAAAAAGCCAGGAACACCATGGACAAGTGTATCCATGCCATTCAATGCAGAAGGTTGCCATGGGAGGGTTTTAATTGGGGACCTTAAGGAAACCATGGAGTCTAAATGTATTTATTTGTAAACAGGAGATTCTTATTCTCTACCAGCCTCCTCTACAGACCAGCTGTGAGCATCATACACCATATGGTGTATGAGTGACTTTTCAAAACTAGAGCCTGTTGTGTCCAAGGGGAAGAGAAAGCTTTTATGAAATAAGGGAGGTGAACCGAAGTTGTGGAGGTAGGAATTCAATTCCTCTTGGATCCAGTGTAAACCTAGTAGAAAAAGTCAGGTACTTTGGGTCTCTGGGATCTCTCTGGGTTGGATTTCCATATACCTTAGTGTAGCCAGCTATACTGAGCTTGACCTTCCCCAGCTCTGTTCAGAAAGCCCCCTCTGCACAGCCCCTCTGACTTTGACAACTGGCCCTTCCTTACAGAAGTCCCTTATGCTTCCAATTCCTGGAGATCAAAAACTTGGAGCAGGCCCACCACTAAATCAAGACAAAGCCACTGTGGCTTCACCTTGTAGTTTCCAAGTCATCCGCCCTCAGAGATTTCTGAGCTGGCCTTGGCTGGATGGAAGTATTAGACATGACTTATCTGGGGGCAAAGGATTAAGTATAAGAGGGAAATTATTGGCTCACATAATCAAAAAGTTGTCTCTAAAGTATGGTTGGATGCAGAAGAGAGGATCATTGTTATCAAAATTGTTTTCTTCTTCACCATGTCTCATTTTTCTGCCATATTTGGCTTTATTTTCCAATATCCCTTCCCTTGCAGGAGCAACATGGACAACAATAGTTTCAGAAATGCCAAAGGAAAGAGATTTCCCCTCTACTCAAAAACTCCTGACCACCCCACAATTTACTTGGGTCTCCTGCTGGAGCATTTGTCATCTACTGTTGAGATATCCCATGGTGGGGACTGGAAAATTCCTAGGTTAGCCCATGGACCTTTGGGCTATCCGCCATTCCTTGTCACTCTGTAGGCTTGGCCTCTGCATAGTCTCTGTTCCATCTGAAAACATTGATGGATGCTTCAAGAATTCATTGTTGACCTAGGACATTTGAAGATGATGATGATACAACACAGGGGTGGCTCAAAGCCAAGAGATACTGAAGAAGCAAAGCTCGGCGTGGCCGCCCTAAATTCTACAGAACACCTTGACTTTGACCCTGTGCGGGCACAAGAGGGGAAGTGGGTATTACTGTACCCCTCCTTCTAAGAATCTTCGATGTTCAGAATCATGACATCAGCTCAAGAAAGTAGAGCCTCGAAGAACATTGAGCAAACCCTACCTCCACAAAGGACAGGGTTAAACCTGAACCATGCAGACTTTGATTTGTTGTCCATTTGTATATCTATTTTATATTTAATTTATTTTCTATCCATTGTTTCCCATTTGTTTATCTATTGCAATTTTATAACTCATGTATATAGCATTTATAAAAATAAAGAATATATAAAATTAAAACCTGACAAATAAAGGTATAATGCCCCTTTAAATCTTACCCTTCTCTTCAGTCCTGGCCTCCTCTTTCCTCCACAGACATAGATACTGTTAATTAGGGATGTGAACTTCCAAGTCTTCTATGATTTGTATGTAGAGAAAATAAATGGTATTATTTTATGATCCATTGACTTAGCATACAGACCCTTCAGCTGCATATATTACTCTGAAATTATTTTTTCCCACTCATCCTGTGTCTTAAAGGAGACCCCTGTTGATAAGTACAGATTCACTTCATTATATTTAACTGCTGTATATGAATCATCGCTTATTTAACCATCCTTGTGTTGATGGACACTTGACTCCTGCCCCTCCCCTTTTTCTTTTTCTGTCTCTTACAGTGAACATCCTATACATGTTTCTGGCCACACACATTTTTTCTAAGATAGATATGGAGAAGTGAATTCCTGAAACATAGGGTAAATGCACTTTTAATTTTACATGATATCCTCAAATTAAGCTCGCTCTGACATGACTATCAACGGCCACTCCAGCCAAATTATCAGTTCTTTAAAGAATCATTTTTTTCTGTATCTTGGCCTGTGTGGTTTTCAGACTCAATTTTCCTTATTTGTTCTCTTCTCCAGTTGCTTCCAGTCGGCATTCGTGGTGATAACGCTGAAGGTACACGTTGGGTTTGCTGAGCAAACAAAGATAATTGATCAGAGAAGTAGCTGACAGCTCGGATTCCATTACACAGCTTCAGAAGGATGCTTTGCGTACTGTCTGTTTTCTGATACAGTGACAGCTACTCAAAATCAAGTGGCTGTTGGCTGGGGATTGAAAATCTCCTTACTGTAAAGATATTTGACTTAAAGTCCATTTCTTCCCATGTACCATGTGGACATTCATCCCTTGTGTATCTTTCTATATACTTATTTTTCAATTCTATTCCAATTACAAAAAAATAAAATAACAGTTTTCTAAAACAATCAGATAAAAAAGAACCAAACTACTCTGCAATCAACATGGGTAAAATGAAGACTATAGGCCTTTAGTTTCACGAACAATCATAGAATGGGTCAGCTCTGCAAATATTTCTTATCCACACAAATGTTTGGTTACTGATCCACATTCAATTATACAGAAGCTTCTCATCATTCAGCCCGAGCAGCAAGCACACTGAAGAGTGGATCTAAGACAATCTTACATTTGATTTCTGGTACACATTTCCCTGTTAACTTTTAACATATGTAGCCTGCAGGCATGCTTCACACAGAATCTCCGGCATTCTAAGGAACCAATGATCAGACAGAGAAATGTGTAAAGATTTGAGAACACGCGCAATTTTCACTTTATATGTTGTCAGTGAGTAACTATTCCAAAGGTACTTTTCTCACCACTTGGCTGTAAAAAAAATCCGTAATGCGGTGGCGCTCTGACAAAGTTACACATTTAATGAACACACTACCCCAAGGAATATTTCTTCAAATTTGATAACTGCTTCGCTTGCATTCAAAGACATGCTAACTAGAGACTTTGAATTTAGTTGGAAATAACTCTTCGATTTATTTGATTACATTGAGAAAATCTTCAACAGTCTGTTTTACCTTAGCTCAGTATTTATATCATTTGAGTATGGCCAAGGGTGGGATTTAGCCTTGATCAATAGAGAAGGAATTTGGTAGCCAAGCAATCAATGTAAACAAACATTCATTGAGAATGTTTACCTAACTCTGCTCGTTCTTTTTCTTGACCTCCCACATAATTTGTATGTCTTCCTCATGTGGGCAGATCATTCTATTGCATATTGTTATTATAAGTCTTGCCTCCCTTGTTGGAGTCCTTAGAGGGAAAGGACCCATCTTTACCTTCTTTAATAACCCCCACGACTCCTGCTGCGGGGGTTGGCATTTAACAGGCATTGAATAAATGTCGGCTAAAATGGAGGACACTTCAGAAGTTTACGTTTACCAGTCAAATTCAATAGACTAACTAGAAAATTCTTGTCAATTCATTAAGCAATTCTTTTAAAGTAGTTGAAATTAAAAAAAAATCTTTTTAACGTTTATTCAGTTTTGAGAGACAGAGAGAGACAGAGCATGAGCGGGGGAGGGACAGAGAGAGAGAGAGAGAAGGAGACGGCAGGCTCCAGGCTCTGAGCTGTCAGCACAGAGCCCAGATGCAGGGCTCCAACTCACCAACCATGAGATCATGACTTGAGCCAAAGTTGCTTAACTGAGTGAGCCACCTAGTATTTGAATATTTTTAAGCTAATTTTGAGTTATTTCCTACGCTTGTGAGTATCACCATGAATTATCTTAACAGCTACATAAGAAATGAGAATGATTTAAAATTAGGATGGATGGTGGTATAAGTTCACACTACACACTAACTTCTTATTCTAAGCCCACAGAGATAATAGGTGTATGGGTTAGGATGCCTTCAACTGCAAGGAACAGAAAAACTCCAACTCAAAATCAGCTCGAGGGGTAAGCAAATTCTTTATATGAGATCATGGAGATAATGAAACAAGGTGGTTTCTGCATCACCAAGAGCCTTTCATTTTTTAGCTCTGAACTCTTCAGTATGTTGGCTTTGTCTTCGGTTGACTTCCAGAGAAAATAAGATGGTATCTTCTTACATTTCATTTTGGAAGAGGAAAGTTTTCCCAGAAACCTCTGGATTTGTCTTCCCATCTCATTGGCTAGAATGTGTCACATGACCAACTTAAGACAATCACTATCCCTTTCAATATCCGGGACTGGAGTTAGACTTCCTTAAAGAGCCCAACCCTGAGCAGTAGACTAGACGGATGCCTCACCGAGGCTCTGTCTTAAACAGGATGAAAGATGACTTTAGAGGGCAGCTGTTTATTATCCACTACCTTATGCACCATCAAAACAAGAAAATTGAAAAGATATAACTATTTTCCCAAACAGCATTTGAATGTACATAGACTAGAACCAGAACAGAAGTGCAGAGACATGAGTTAAGTTAAGCGTACTGGTCCGCTAGGTATTCATTTTGACTTCTGTGGGGCTGAGAACCCAATCAGCTTTACTTCTTGAAGTTAGGGGCTCAGATAGCATGTCCTCTCCTGTAAAAGGAGACTGACAAAGAAATCCAGGGCCTTCTTGTAGGGCTGAGATTTCCAAAAGCTGATTATCCATACAGGTAGATAGAAGTGTATACAGGTTCCCAGGCCAAGATGGCAGCACAGTCCATGACTGGATCTTAAAATCCCCAATGTTCTTTGGCCAAGAGCCATAACTCAAGGTGTGGTCTGGTGACCCAGGTGATACCAGCCAGCCTGTGGACTGTTTGTTACTGGTACATGACTAGATAAATACAAAAATGGGGAGTAAGCATTTATGATATTTTTAGCAATTTGATACGGTCAAGACATATTAGCAGGTAATTGTGTTTCTATAATGCATTTTTATTAAGTTTCACAAAACCATCAGTCTTTCAGAGAGCGAAAGAGTGCTTCATTACCACAGATCATGTGAGGAACAACCCCTCAGCTTGGACTGGGTTGTCTGAGAGTTTTGGGGGCCTGGCAGGAGATAAATGCACTGGGTGTTATATGGAAACCAACTTGACAATAAACTATTGCAAAAATTAAAAAAAAAAAAGTAAAAATTTCACAAAAAAAATATCTGGACAGAGAGAAAGCGAAAGGCTGAGTGACTCATAGACTGAGGCAAACACAAAAAATCAAAATCAGAGATTGCCACTCAACATGAGCCTGCAGACTAAAATCCCTAATGCATATGTAAAATTGGTAAACAAGAAAACCAATATTTGGGAAAAGAATTTATTCATGATGAAATTTAAAAAAATTGAGATACCTAAGATTTACTTTAAAATAAGTGCCTTAGAATGACTGACAAGGTAAATAAATGCATACACTTCACGTAAGAAATTAATTATATTATGAAACAGAACAGGCATAAATAAAATAGGAGAAGGAAGATATTTGAAGGAAGCAATTCTGAAAATTAATCAAATCTGAAAGGACAGGATAATCTTGGACTAGAAGTAATCATAAAAAAACAGATGGCATAGAACTGAAGAATTCAACAAGCACACCCATGATAGAGCAGTTCAACACTTAGTCCATTGAGAGACTCTTTAGTTCCAAAAGGGGGAAGAAAACCATAAAGTACATTGTGAAGAATCAATATTAGAAATGATGATGACTGAAAATTCTCTAAATCTAGAGAACAGCCTTAGTTCTCCGAGAGTAGACCATCTAAATTGTTAAGTTGATGGATAAAAACCAAACTACCACATTCCTCAGCTTTTATCCCAGAGAAATGAACACGATTCACCTAAAATATGCACATGTATGCCCTTAGCAGTTTTCCTAACATCCCCAAACTGGAAGCCACCCTGATGCCCTTTAGCAGGGGACTGCACTATTTCCATGCCAAGGAATACAACTCAGCAACCGAAAAGGAATTATGCAGCCCCATAGGACTTGCACGAATCTCTAGAGAATTATGCTGAGTGAAAAAAAGCCAATGTCAAAAAGCTACCCACCAAAGCACTTTATTTCTGTGGCATAGTGGAGAGCAGATTGGTGGTGACAAGACGGTGTAAAGGGGAGTGGGGCAGAAGTGGATGTACCTACCATGAGGGATCCTCGAGGTGGTAGAAATGGCCAGCATTTTGATATACATGTGGATATCATGGTGGTGAGTTTCTACTAGCATTTGCAAGATTCCCAGTGGGGGAGCCTGAGATCAAGGTACCTGAAATCTCTCTGTGCTATTACTAATGACTGCATGTGAATCTCACAAGGATCTCAAAATAAAAAGCTTAAAAAATTTTTTAAATGTTTTTACTTATTACTGAGACAGGGAGAAACAGAGCATGAGCAGGGGAAGGGGAGAGAGAGAAGGAGACACAGAATCTGAAACAGGCTCCAGGCTCTGAGCTGTCAGCACAGAGCCAGACGCAGGGGTTGAACCCACAAACTGTGAGATCATGACCTAGGCTGAAGTCAGACACTTAACCAACTGAGCCACCCGGATGCCCCTCAAAATAGAAAGTTTTAATAAACTTTTTCATGGCTCCAGGACAAGTCATGAAACGAGATCTTCAAAGTGTTGATGAATAAAATAGTCAACACAGAGTCTTATATCTCACTAAATGATCTTTAAAGGGGAGCCACTAAAAAAGCAAGGAGTAATTGATAAATTCCAGAGTCTCTGATGAAATAGGAAAAAGAATGAATGGAAATAGCATCTATTAATGCAACAGAAAACAGAAAAACAGGAGGGGTAGGACAAAGAAGATGCATTGTTAATAGAAGACAAAAAGTAAATTGATGGAAATAGCTCCAAACATTGTAAATCATAATAGTTAAATGCATCTATGAAAGGGCAGCAAGGTTAAGTTGGATTAAAAAACCTGAACTGAAGTAATATAGAAATGTTAAAAATTAAGCAATGAAAAGAACACCAGGCAGAGTTGTTGTTTTTTATTTTTATTGGTGAAAGAATAGTCCTACCAGACAATATAGAATTGGAAACAAAAAGAAGACTTAATAAGCATGAAGAAAAAGGGATGAAAAGAAAATCCAATAATATGATACAATAATGTACTTGTCTATGCTTGGGAACATATCATTTAGTTGGAAAAATGCAAAAAAATGATGGGCTGAAAGAACATGATTGCCTAGACACAGTAACTGTTAGCATTTGAAAATGTGGAACTGGAGACTTTTTTCCATTAAAAAATTTTTTTTAATTGTTAATTTCGTTTTTTGAGAGAGAAGGAGAGAAACAGAGTGTGAGCAGTGGAGGCCAGAGAGAGAGGGAGACATAGAATGTGAAGCAGGCTCCAGGCTCTGAGCTGTCAGCACAGAGCCTGACGTGGGGCTCGAACCCACAAACCATGAGATCATGACCTGAGCTGAAGGTGGACACTTAGCCAACTGAGCCACCCAGGCGCCCCTGGAACTGGAGACTTTTATGCACATTTATGTAATATCTATACTTCTTTGTCATTGAACATCTTTCCATGTCAAATCATCTATATACAGTAAAAATTAACGTGCCTGATTATAATCACTACTGAACGCATATATCATAATTTATTTAACCAATCTCCTGTCATTAGACATTTAGACTTCCTCAGAGTTTACTCTATTATAAACAACTCAATGAATATCCATGAGCAAACAACACTTTCACTTTCCCGGCTATAAATAATACATATCGTGATGCCTTTGAGACAGATCACTACATCATTAATATCAACTTTTCCTAGTGGTGCATAAGGGTGCTTATTTTATTAGCCACTCATTAACACTGGGCACTCTCTTTCTTCTGTTATAACGAACATGAAGACAATTTAATTTTTCTAGACTCTATCAACAAAACAAGGTAAAACTCCTCTAAAGAATTTTCTCCAACTGAAGGAGATCAAAAAGGAAAATAAAGAAGAACACCCATTACCTACCACCAGATATAAGGACAATTAAAATTCTGTGTATGACTTGCCAGACTATCTTCTTTCTTTATAAGATTGAGATTACGTTTTCCACCTTCAAATTAAAGTTTAAGTTGACCTACAAAAAATTCAGCAGTTTTCATGTCCCGTTCCCCAAATTTTAACAAATGTTTATAGTTGAGAAATCACCACCACAAGCAAGATACAGTCGACTAGAACATTCTCCCATACTCCCATGTAACTCTTCCCTCTATCCCAAACCCCTGTTTTATATGGCTATAGTTTTGCTTTTTCCAGATTGTCAAATAAATAAGGTCGTGTACCTTTTGAGCTTTCATTTAGCATAATGCATTTGAGATTCATCTCTGTTACTGCATGTATCAGTGGTTCGTTCCTTTTTGTTAAGGTGTCATTTATATTTCTTTTAAATGTCTGCTCATTTTGGCTGATAACAATGATATATTCCTTTCAAATGTTATGTTTATTACCAGTGAAACAAAATATATTTTCCACGTCCTCGCCACAGTCTCAAAAGAGACAAACATGGTACATTTTCACTTATGGGTGGAGTCTAAAGAAGTCAAACTCATAGAAGCAGAGGGTAGAATGATGGCTGTCTGGCGTGGAGGGGTGGGGGGGGGTGTGTTGGTCAAAGGGCACAGACTTTCAGAAATAAGACGGACACGTTCTGGGCAGCTAGTGCATAGCGTGGTGGTTAGTTAATAATCCTGTACTTTATCCTTGAAATTTGCTAAGAGAGTGAAGCTTCAGTGTTCTCACCATGGAAGAGGAAAGGATACGAGGTGATGGATGTGTTAATTAACTTGAGCATGGTCACTGTCTCACAACACGTACAGGTATTAAATCATCACGTTGCACACCTCGAAAAAATCACACTGTACAACCTAAACATACGTGATTTTTATTTGTCAATTATAACTCAATAAAGCTGGAAAAAAATATACCATGAATCAGGGTTTTCTCAGTCTCCACGTCACTACCCATCAGTGATGTGGTTTTACTGTCTAGTATTTGGAGGCTTAATTGACCAAGAAATCTCATCTGTGCTCAAGTTTATATTGGCACCATCTGTGTGTGATGGAGGTTGAGATACATTCCTCTAACAGACAGGCATTGAGCCAGGGCCTTAACTATTATGTTGGTGGCAGTGGCAAGAAGGTGGTTCTAGTCTTTTCCACCCGAGCAGCTAAGAGGGGGAACTGGGAAACTCCCCCTGCCATCTCGGAACCAATACAATGAAAATTAATGAGCTTGTATCAATAAACATTTATGAGGCTAGTTTCAGGTTAGCAAACTAGGCCCTTTAGGCAAAGTCCCCCCACCTGCCAGGCTGGAGAAAAGGGTCATTCTTCCAGAAGTTTCAGCTATTTTGTTTTAGTGAGACCATACAGCTCTGTTGGTTAGGAGCAAAATCTTCAAATTAGCTGGTCCTGATTTCAAATGATGCCTTTGGCTATGAGACCTGGTACAAATTTCTTAACTTTCTGGAACTTCAACTTTTTACCTGTCAAAAGACAATGACAGCAATAGTCCCTACTTCCTAAAGAGGGCAGCAAGATTAGTCTGTAAAACATCTAGTGCTGTACCTGCCACATGTTGAGCACTATTGAACCCAGTTGCTGGTGGCTGCTATCTCCACTTGGACTAAGAGTGGCCAACCTGTAGGCAGATCCGAGGCTCAGGTGTTTCACTTGTCTTCTCTCCTCCCACCCAGACCCAAATAGAAGGACAGCGAGAGAGACAACATGCTCTTCTCACAGCAGAAAGTTCAGTGCTGTCTCCGGAACCATTTCATGCGGCCACACTTCCTTCTGGTAGACTTTGAGTGACGCTCCATGAGCACCAAGCCTTGCTCGGAGTTGCCCATCAACAAATCATTCCTGAAGTGTTAGACCAAACTGGCTAAGTTACCATTCCCTTCCCTACAAGGAGTTCTCTCTGGAGGCCCAGAAATTGGAGCAAAGGGATCAAACAGCATATTCAGTCTGAAGCACAATAGGTCATTTGACATGCACCCATGTTTTTATCCTATGACAGGCAGCATGTGTTATAGTTGAAAGACTGTGGGATTTGGGGTCTAAAGGACCAAAGTTACTGACTGTCTCAGAACCTCAATTTCCTCCTCTCTACCTTCAGAGGATTATGATAAAGATCCAATGGGAAAAAGTCAGCCATAGACATTTGGTCCCCTTCCTCTGTCTTCTCTGTTATAATTCTTTATTGTTTTGGTTCTGGTTCACATCATTGATCTTAGAATGTAGCATCTCTCTTCTTTTTTTCCTCTTATTTTTGCTTCTTCTGTGACTGGAATTTCTAGCTTGACAAAGACTCCTGAGGACGTGGGCTGTGGAGAGTCTGGAGCGTATACACAATTGACTCTCCCTACTTACTGAATTGCACAACCTAACTGTGGTCTTGCTGCTGGCTTGTGTATTTTCTCCTAGAGGTGACGGCTCTCATCACAGATGAAAACGTGCAGGGGGCCTTCTCGAAAATGCTGCCCACCTCCAAGCACGCTTCTATCGTGCACTCCTCCAGCCCTGACTGGGCGTGGGGTCACTCCACAGAGCCAATCCAGCAACTTTTCCTCAACCCATCTGGCATGGAGCTCAAATGCTAGAGGCACCTTTTATTCTTACCAGGATGTTGCTTTTTCTTTAGGGAGAGGCAGGCCTTGGTGGCACACGTCTATTTTCCCTGGCTCTCTTGTTGACACTCTAGGCACCATCTTCAAAAGCAGTGCGTGCTTTTGTGTGGTAGAGAACCAGGAGGGGTCCAATTTTGCCATCAATCATATTTAATAGCATATGCTATTAATGTAATTTTGTTATTGAAGATTCTTAAATCTATTCAGTGGCTTGTACAAGACAATTATGGTTTTTAAAAAGTACATGCATGCAATCGGATATCACCTTTAATTAGAGCTGTAGCAATTAAATATGGTCATTATAAATGTGATATAAAATCTTCACTCAGTAACAGTTACATGGCTTTTCTTTCACTTAAAGGAAAATGACATTGGAATCAAACAATGAGAATTCTTATTAATCATTTGGCATCTCATAAAAGACTATCTACTGGGAGGAAGATGGGAAGGAGTGTGCAAGAGGAAGCGATTGACGTTTTGAACAAGTTTCCTCGGTCTCAGAACCAAGCCCAGCTCTGTACTCACACGGATCACAGTTTTAAGATCTACTCACTGCCCCAAAGCCAGGCTGTTGGAGTTCAGGTTTTGGATTTGATTAACAACAACAAAACCCCCCACCGTCCCCTCCCTAAAGTGAGGGCAGGAGTCTGAGACACATTCGCCGCAAGTTCTCACCGTGAAATCCATATCTCTTTCATGGAGTGTTTTGCTTTTGGATCATGACAAAATTAATGTGTGCCCAATGCTAAAAATACTTCCTTGGAGGAAGTCTGTGGGAGGTGAGAATGGGTAGGGGGAAAAACACCCCAAGTTCAACAGCAACCTAAGCACAGTTTAGATGTCAGAAGGCAAATTTATTAAGCATTAATCAAAAATCAAGAAGGGTTGATTGATTTTTTTAGTAATAAAAAACTTAAGACAGAAATACATAAAATAGACTACATAAATAAAATAGGAATTCTTCTTCCCCAAATCTGCCTTAGTGCTGTTTTGCATTTTGATATAATTAAAAAGTGGTGAGATTTTTCCTTCCTTGGAAAAACTAATGGTCTCAGTTTATGTTCTTTTATTGTATGTTCTCTGGTCACTTTGTGACTTGTCATTTAAGAGCTGGGGAAAGAGGCTGCTTTGTATCAGGAGAAGATTTCAACTGGTCCCCCAGCCTCGCTGCTGCAAACATATTGGCCAGGGAAGGATATAGGAAGGAACTACAGAAGGTGAATAACGACTCCTCCAACAATTTAGAATGTTTGAAGTTAATTATCCTACTCTGATGACTGGTTGTCTAGACATTTTAAGTATTTATTTTGTGGTGTCCCCTACAGTTCATAATTAAAGACCTAAAGGAAGGCTCCCGGAGGTTTTTACTGGCCAGACCAGAAATTACCCACACAACATACTGTGCTTGGGCAAAACACAGGAAGAAGTTGCATTCCTTTTTTCCATGCAGTCTGATCGGAGGCAGCGGCTAGAGTATTGACTGTCTTTGAACCGCAATGGCATTAATGAACCCAACTGAGATCCATGAGGCTCAGCTAAGGATCTATGTCTGGGACCCGGTTTGTCAATTGTTCCTAAGAGACAGAATGGGATGGGACAGTCTGCTAGGATCATGAGTTCCCTAATTTCTAGTCCCCTGACATTACCTATGCATCAATCAGGAGCACAACAGGAAACACTGAACTGGTAGAGGCATGATGAAATCGTTTATTAATTCTGTTAGTCATCCATCCATCCATCTATCCATCCATCCAGCGAGTATTTCCTCAGTGCCCTTATGTCAAAAGCTTTGAGTTAATATTTTTGGAAAGAGCACAGTGATTGGGTCTGAATCTTGGTTTTGCTACTCATGAGATATGTGACCTTGGGTAAGTTGTTTAACCTTTCTTGATACTTTGTCAAGTGAGAATAATCATATTTCTGCCTGCATGATTGCCTGGTGGATTAAACAGAGGAGATCTAATAAAATTCATTCAATATGATGCCTAGTCAATGCTTAATTGCTAGGGATTTTCAACATATGCAGATATTTGCTCATGATATAATCAGTGCAAAGGTGGTGTGAAAGTTGTGGAATTGTGTGCACTTGTGATGGTGTCTGCAGTTCTGTGAATCTTTCCTAAGTCAGAAGTCTCAAGGACACACTGATGGAAAGATTCAGTGAGTGTCCTCCATGATAGACTTTCCCCTACACAAACCCTCCAAATGCAGTAAGGGAACATTGAAGAGAGGCCAAATCAGGTGCTAAGGCATCCAGGCTGGTATAGATCTCAAAAGGCTGGAAGAACCCAGTGCGGCTTCAAGGAGGAGGCAGATTCTTGGGCACCTGGGCAGCTCAGTTATTTAAACATCTGACTCTTGATTTTGGCTCAGGTCATGATCTCACAATTTGAATCAAGCTCCTCATCGGGCTCTGTGCTGATAGCACGGAGCCTGCTTGGGATTTTCTCTTTCTTCCTCTATTTCTCTGCCCCTGTTCCACTTGCTCATGCACATGTACATTCATGCTCTCTCTCTCTCTCTCTCTCTCTCTCTCTCTCTCTCTCTCAATAAATAAATATTTTTTTTTAAAAAAAGGAGGAAGCAGAACTTGTAGAATAGGCATCCCATAATCACTCAGAGACTGTACTCTTATTTGCATACCCTCAGTCTGGGCCTTTTCTCAGTTTCTTCTCCCAGAGGCTCCCAACTTCAGAAAGAATACACATGACACACACTCATGCATACACTGAAATACAGGCAGAGCTAAAGTGAAGCCTGGGGTGAGTCTGCAGTGTTCTGAAATTCCAAAGTGTGTGTATATGAGTGTGTAAAGTAGTAACTCTTTCTATTTGCTCTCCAGACTTTTTGTCTCCAACTCTTCTTTGGGCCTTCCCCTCATACAGCTCCAGTGTCCCATTCAACACTCAATGGCTGCCCTCTCCTTGGCTGCTTCTCTGTGCTCTGGAAGATTCCAAGGGTCATTGTGTCAAAGAGTGGTAAAGTTGATTGTAAACTCTTCACCCTTTCTTAGAGCCAATGGCTGTCTTCCAGGCCTTTCTGCATGTGTCTGGGAAGCCATTTTGAGGAATTGCTAGAGAAGTAATAAATGGCCATGTCCATTTTCATTATGCCCCAAGGATGGGTGCTTGCAACAGCTATGCTTGTGGGCTGTGTTCTCTGAGTGACAGCAAGAAAGAATTAGCTCCAAAGGGAAAATTGGTGGAAGGCAAGAGCTCTGTCTGGGTCCCAAAGTGTAGCACATGGATAAGCGATGGGACAGAGATGGGCAGACAGACAAGAAGAGAATTGAATCGATGAGTGAGTAAATGAGAGATTAAAGGTTCCCTCCCAAGACAAAGAGACTCAATTCATGGATTTTTGTTGGGACTCTTGGAATAGAGAACCCATTTTCCACAGAGATTGCTAGCTATAAAGGGGATGCGAAATCAGAGTTAATGCAGGCTTGCACATGAGGAGAGGCTGCCTGAGCCAAGAAATGGAGAAAGGGAAGACTAGAGGGGGAGAGAGAGAGAGAGAGAGAGAGAGAGAGAGAGAGAGAGAGAGAGAGAGAGAGAGAGAGAGAGAGGGAGAGAGAGGGG
>NC_043715.1:30818925-30830323 GCF_006229205.1 Suricata suricatta | reverse complement strand
TGGCATGGTGGATATTATTCTTATTTTTCTTTTGAAAATACAGCAGGAGAAATGAGGTAGGGAAGCATGTGCTTTATGTTATGTTCCTCAGCTACAAATATTCCACAGTCATTTTTAAGGGGTCTGAGAGGGAGTCAGACAAACAATAGTCCTGTCTTACATTATGATGAGCTTCTTCATCACAGTGGGGAAGGGGGAGGTTCTCTGGGATGGGGCAGCACTGAGGCGCAGATGAGTTGGATTCTGGTTCTCTTTGGGAGACCTGCATTTTAATCTGGTAGATTTCTTTTCCCTTAATAACCTCTCTGAAATTAAGGCCCATCTAACCCTCTGATTTAGGTATCAGAAAAATCTTTCTGGCAAAAAAAAAAAGTTGACTGAGGTTGATTATTAGAATATAGCCTTGGAAATCATGTCCAAAATATTCCTTGAGGTAGGAAAAAGTGGATTTTAAACAGCTCTGATATTATTCCCCTTTGTTTTATCAATACTGCCTCATTTTAGCATGGGCAGGCCAAACGGCTCTGGCTTCATCCCATGAATTAATGATTCTTCAAATCAATTTAATCTGGAGCCTAATAAATTTTCCTAATGACAAATCAATGTCAAAAATAATGAAAGAAGGAGTGATTCAATGTGTTTGTCCCCCAGTCTCCACTTCCCTAAGCAGAGATGTATTACCTGAAGGGCAGATTTAGCATTTTCTCTTTCCACAATGCATGACACTTTTCCCCACGCAGGGTGAATCATCAAAGTTAAGAATACAGATTTTTTCTTTCACCTTCTATGATCAGACACTAGTATCTACACGTTATGCTTCTCATATCTGGTCTAAGAGTCAGCATCGGAGAACTAAGTTCTCTAGTATTGTTTGCACAGACAAACAGGATGGTGAGAGAGAGAGAGAAAGAGAGAGAGAGAGAGAGAGAGAGAGAGAGAGAGAGTGTGTGTGTGTGTATAATACATGTGTACATGTGTTTCTGGAAAACTTTTAAACAACATTGAGAGGTGAAGGTAGGTAATATATTAATGTGATGGAGTATGTAAAAGAGAAAATGGTTTGCAAATGAACGAGATGGTTCCTTAGTTTGTTCCTCCTACCTGAGTTCTATTGCTTGAAACAAACATGTAATGATATTGTTAAACTAACATCACTTCCCTCTGAGACACTTGGTTGATAGCTTCAAAGAATTAGCCAGTACTTGGTAAGAGTCTGCTATGTGCCCATCATTGCTAGATGCCATCAGTAGCCAAGGAGATTAAGTCTCAACCCTATGAAACTTGTAACCAAGATCAGGGATGCAAACCTAACACATACAAGACATTCAGAAAAAAAAAAAAAACAAAAAAAACAGTGGGCACTGGTATAATGATGGGATCTGCTCAAGTTCAGAGTTGGGTGAGGGGCCAGCTGTGAAGGAAAGTAGGAGGAAAGTCATGTTTAAGAGGCTGAGATGTAGGGTTTAGGCAACAAGGCAGGGATGGAACATAAGCTCAGTGAGACAAGATCCTGGCAGACAAGAAGGTTCTTCCCCATTCTAATGGGAAGAGATTTCAATCAGTACACAGATTAGCTTTCTTAGGAACCATCTTCAGTGCTGACTTCTGAAGGTATGCTGGCTGGTGAGGATGTTTTTGATCGGGTAAGGTCCTGCTTCAAGGAACTCCATTTGTAAAGGGCAGTGGAAATACATTCTCTGTGCATTTATCTTAATTCTCTAGACTACTTTCAAGTGGGCTGAAAGATATGAAAGTAGAAGGGACAAGACCAGATGAGCCCAGTAAGACTTCCAGACATTGGTCTCCTAGAAGTCTCAGAGGCCTTCTCATCCAGGGTCATGAAACTCACACCTCACACGTCCACCATAATGGATGTGTTTAATAATGCCCATTGCCCTTCTGGGAACAAGGTTGAAAACAGCTCAACCTTTCCCCTCTCGAAGCTGAACATCATCAAATATTTAAGGCTGGAACTCGCCCTTACCCTTGGTCATTGTTTAAGATGGAGAGGAAGGAGAAACCCCAGTCTCAATGTTGGCCACCCAGAAATACTGATTTTTCTCTTAACGCAGTTATGTAGAGACCAGGTGGATTAATGGCAAGTTAGATCAAGCTCCCAGGACTTGGGAGCTGGACTTGGAAGTGAAACCTTCAGCTAAACCTGCAGCATAACTTATTGGAAGAGAAGAACTGGTCCATGTGAGTCCATTGATGGTGGACTTGCCCTTGGATCAAGCCGGTCTGATAATGCCACTGATGGTTGTGTTGATTATTCCTGGTAAGAGTGGTGGGTTTGCACAGGTTGGAGGCAGGGTTAGAATACAAATATGTAATGAAAAATAGGAAAGACCTACTCAAAAACTTTTTTCCCACACCATCAAGTCTCCGAGTGCCATTTTCAGCCTTCTTGTTGCATATCAAATTTTAAAAAATCATGATTTGGAAATAAGAAGTATCATATGGCTTCTTTTATACAAGTTGAGTTAAGTTAAAATTTAGTTTTATTTGAAATATTTGTATGTGACTCGATACAAATGTCACTAGGTTAATAAGGATTGGAAACTGAGGTCTGTCAGCAAAGACACAAGATTTCCTTTGCTGGTGCTTTGGGCATGGCCAATGGCTTCAACTCAGAAGCATCCCACTACCCAGAACGGCAAGTGAGTATCCCCTTTTCATGGTACTTCGTGAGCACCATGAGACAAAGGAGAAGCACTTTGCCTCCCTTCAATGTCCCCAGTGCACATGGCTTATCACATTTTGAGAAGGCTTGCAGTGACGAATTCTGTTTATCTGGCAGGTCACATAGGACAGATGTGTTCCGGTGAAATTGCTTGACTCCGTTCTTTGTAGAGTGTGTTTTGTGAAATGTGTCATCAACATGTCTTAATTCTTTGACTTCACCTCCCCTCCCACTGAGCAACTTGCACAATGCTCAGCATATAGCAGACACTCCTCATACACTCAGGAATCCCTTTTCAAGGTGCCTTAACACTCATGGCTTAATGTGACACTAGAAACAAAACTTTTTCATCCTATAGACAAGGAAAAGAAGAGAGAGAGAATTTCAGTGACCTGCCCAGTGGTAGAGCAAGGATCCTACTTGGTGTCTGTCCCCCTCCAATTATGTGTGTTTTCTATTCCACCAATCCAGGAAGCATCTGAACAAGAAACATAAAGTTATCCTAAAGCCTGAAGAATGAGAGGCCCTGACGCATAAAGAATTTAGATCCTTTACATATATTTTCTCTGAATGCCAAAATGAATGTCTCCCTACCAGGCTTAATCTTGTCTTTCTGTGCTCAAATCTGTAATCTAAGCAGTGGACGCACGTGCCAGCTGAATGGGAGATCTGGTTCCCAGTCTCATTTTTGTCACTTCGCATTCGAATGGTTCTGTGTCTTGGTGAATGAACCAGTTGGGGCTCTTAGAGCTGCCTTGGGCCATAAGACATCTAGGTTACCCTGGCTAGATGCCATGATACCTAGATGGCTACATTGCGGTGGACCCCAACCAAGGCCAGTAGGGTGCATCAGAAACGGAGACAAATGAAACATAGCTTTAGGCCCACCAAGAAGAGAAATCCCCTGACTCAGAGACTCATTGGCTGGGAGTTAGTGAGGCAGGAATGTCAGAAGACCCCACAGGCACCCAGGGTTCAGTCTTCATCCTATCTGTGCTGCCTGTGTGTGCGAGTTTCCTCACATACTCTTGAATCCCCCCTTCTTCTTGGCATGGTAGCCCACAGTTAACAGTCCCTTGCCCTAGGAGACACACACCTTTGCCTGACCTTCAAGACCCCCAAAATATGGCCCTCTGTTCTCTGTGCCCAATCTGCCTACTATTTCTCCATGCAGGCTGCCATTATCTACACCATCTCTGGCCCAAGTTCACCTACATCTTGACTATGCCATTGTTTATGCTGGGACATATTCTGATGGGGTCCCACTGCCTCTCTAACTCCTACCCATCCTTCAAAGCAGGTCCGGTCTGGGATGCCTGGATGGCTCAGCTGGTTAAGCTCAGGTCATGATCTCAGGGCTCATGGGTTCAAACCCTGCATCAGGTCTCTGCCGTTAGCACAGAGCCTGCTTCAGATTCTCTGTCCCCCTTTCTCTCTGCCCCTGCCCCCTCCAGCACTCTCTCTCTCTCTCTCTCTCTCTCTCTCTCTCTCTCTCTGCAGGAAAAAAAATTAAAACAAAAACAAAAAACCAACCAGATCCAGTCTCACATCCTCTTTGAAGTGACTCCCCACAATTGGAGCCCTGACTAATTCTTTTTTAAAACAAAGTTTAATGTTTATTTATTCTTGAGAGAGAGAGAGAGCATGAATGGAGGGTGGGCAGAGAGAGAGGGAGACACAGAATGTGAAGCAGGCTCCAGGTTCCAAGCTGTCAGCACAGATGCTGGGCTGCAAGATCATGACCTGAGCTAACTAAGTCCCACACTTAAAGGACTGAGCCACGCAGGTGCCCCCAGCCCTGACTGACTGAGTCTGACTTGGGTTGCTTTCCTTTTGGTTGTATAGGAAGCACTCAGCCCTGGATTACTACTGGATGGTTCCATGTGTAACTCTACTGTCTCCCCAGCCAGATCCTAAGCCCCTTGATTGTTATTATGTATCTTCATGAGCCTCTGTCACCACCTCCACACTTCCCCATGGCCAGCATGGTGTGAGGCTCAAACCAGCCGCTGAACTTTGCTCAGCCCTTGTTCATTGCCCCACACCCTCCAGGTAACCTTCAGCGGGACCCCACTTCTTTAAATGCACAGAGAATAAAGTGTGCTGTCTTGAGTGATGTTTTTAGTCTAGTTTTAGTACCTTTTGAAAAAGTCCTTACTAAGCATCATCTACTCCTAGCACATACTTAACATAAATTATCTCATTTCATCATAAGAACTCCATGAGATCAGGGAACAGAGGCTCGGAGAGGTTAAGCAACTCGCCCAAGGTCACATGGGACAGTGGTAAAGATGGGAGCCGAATTCAGTGAAGAAGTTTCCCCAAGGGCCTTGGTGACAGTTTCCGCCCCAGGTAGAATTTATTCTTTTTCCATTCCAGCCTCCTGATGTTCCACTGAAATCTATTCCTTCTTTATTACTCTCGGGGCTGAGAAACGGAGTCTGCCCGCCCAGTGCCAGCCACTTTGGCTCAGAGGGGAGGCCTTTGACAAAGGACCCCCGGAAGAGCGGCTTCCATCCGTGCTGCGCCCCCCACCCCTTGCCACTCTGTGGCCGCTGCCCCTGCCGCCTGCATCTTCCATGGCCCCGGACCCCTCCTCCGCCTTCAGCCTCCAGCCCCACCATTAATGAGAATCAGAAGGAGGGAGAGTGGGGACTTGAAAGACTAATTCCTTTCTTATTTATAGGTCTCCACCGGAGGACCAGGGGCAAGGAGTGTGGTCTCTACCCTGAAGCGAGGAGCAAAGCTCTCATAGGGGGCTGGGCTCGGCCTGTGACCCCTCGTGCCTTAATCTCCCCAGCTGTACAATTAGGTAAAAGTTGGGCTACAATGAAAACCAGATGTTGCATCAGGAGCGAAGTCTCCTGGGCAAACAAATTAAATAATAAATAAATGCTTTCGGTTTTACTAGCGCCGGGCCATTCTGTACCTCCTCCCAGGCTCCAATTAGGGTATTCGCGTTGTCTCGTGGAGTTTTAAAACCCAAGTGTAAATAAGAAAGAGTCCTGGAACGCCAGAAATGCTTGCTAGTTTTGATTTTGATTTTTGTCAGTTGTTCGGCTTGGGTTTGGTTTTCTGCAATGTTGCAAGGCTGTTTTCGCAAAGCACCATGAGCTTGATTTTGCATTCTGGTTTAAGCCTGTGTGGGGGCGGGGGGTGGAGGGGGCACGGTGAATCAGGTTGTAACCCCGTTTTCATCATTTGGAAAACACTGACCCTGAGACATTGTGAGTGCGAAGTAAATCGGAGATTACAGAGAAATATGGCCGGACTTCTGTTCCTCTGCCCAAAACCCAAACCAAACCCCAAACCAGAGGGACTGGATCTCTAAGGAAAGCAATCCTGGGCTTGAGTTTGAAACTGCGGCCATTCACTTGAGAATCTCTATACAGTGTTGTATTTGCTTCTCTGCTGTTTAGAAATAACCATACTTGGCAGAGTAAGGATTCAAAACGCCTCGGATACACGACTCTCATTCATTTATTTGTGACCTCATCCATTCATTTGTTCAACAGATATTTACTGAGCCCCTGTCACCTGCACCTTTCCTGGCATGGAAGCGTGCCTACAAAGCAGCAGACCAGCGTTCCTGCCAATAGGAGGATGAAAAAAAAAATCTGATTTTACAACCTGCTTTGACATTAGGGCTCCAGTCATTCCTTTCAAATCCTTGGAAAAACTTGAAGAAAATGTGTGTTGATTGACACAAAGGTGAAGGAGTTACGTGATGGCTATCACAGGGGGTCCTCCCGCGGCCACATTTGGCTCAGACTGTATCCACGGACACAAGTTACAGCTGTGGCTATCACTTAGTGGGTGCCGGCTATATGCCAGGCATGGGGGTGAGCATACCACACACATCACCTCATCTTACACTCCCTACTTTGGAGTCAAGGAAACCGAGCTTTCAAGAGTCACATCTTGCCTTGTGCCATTTCTCCTAGTCTGGCTGGCTGACCGGAAGCATAAGGAAATATCTAGAAGTTATAATAATATCTAGCTATGTATCTGAACCCACTAGGTGCCCGACGCTGAGCTGACAACTTTCTATGTTAACCTTACTCCATCCTGACTGGATCTCTGTAAAGGTCACCACTGTGATCCCCAGTTTACAACAAAGGACATGGTGGGTAATCAAGGTGAAGTTCCTTTTCCCAGGTCACACAGCTCGCAGGCGGCAGAGCCAGAATTCACTTACAGGTCTTTCTGGTGCGTAAGTCAGCACTCAGGCACCTCCCTCTGAGCTTCACAGTTTTTACAGGCACACGAGCAATGTTGGAACTGAAACCACCAGGCTCAATGGCTTTGCTGGATTCATCTTGACCTTGGAAGGGCCTGAATTCTCAGGACATGCTTTAGGGAGTCCCATATTCTCAATGGTCAGATGAGGACACTGAAGCTGAAAGAGGTCATACCTCTTTACCAAGGCCTTCCCAAAGCAAAGAGACAGGAATTTTTTGGTTCTGCCCTCAGTTGGTTTCTGTCAGGGACACCAAATAGAAACACCTTCTGGTACAGCATTTCCTTGGGTGGGATATGGGGGAGGGGGCATACAGGGGTGAAGCTACAGCAGGAAACCACCCTTGCATTCATCCTACTCATGGCCTTCAGGCCACATCCAAACTCTGAGACAACTCTAGGTCCAAGAAGGATATGTCTGATCAGAATATGGGGGTTTTGCCCCTTTTTATTTGTCTTGTTTTGGGGTTTGCATCAAAAAAGAACGTCTAATGAACAACAATGGTTTCTGACAAAAGGGTATAAATATTTTTTAAAGTTTATTTATTTATTTTGAGAGAGAGAGAGAAAGAGGGCAGGGAAGAGGCAGAGAGAGAGGGAGAGAGAAAGAATCCTAAGCAGGTTCTGCACTGTCGGTGAGGAGCCTGACACAGGGCTCGAACTTACAAACTGTAAGATCATGAGCTGAGATGAAATCAAGAGACCGCCATTCAAATGACTGAGCCGCCCAGGTGACCCTACAAATGGATATATTCTTAAAACCACCACCGCAATCGAGATAGAGAATATATCCATCTTTGCCAGAAAATTCTCTTCTTGCCCTTTTGCAGTGAACGACACCCCCACCCATCCCAGGTTAAGTGCTAATGTAATTTCTGTATTTACCTCTCTCTTCCTCTCTTCCCTTTTTTATTTCATTCTCTTTTAATAATAATGCCTTTTCAGTGTATAAAGCTGGTGATTGCGGATCACATATATTCCTGGGCCATTGTCTTGTTAGCTCGTTTTCTCCGATGCCCTCAGTTGGCAAAATAAAAAGTTTGCAACCCTAGGTCTGTAAATTTTACTGGTCAATGAAATCTAAAGATGCATTTTTATAAGAGCAGAAATAATTTGCTCAAGTGGGGGCGTCAGAGACAGTCTAACAGGCAGGAGAAGGTGCTGGGGATAGAGACTCAACATTCTACTTATACAACGCCAGATTCGGAACTAACCAAGTTAACTCAAGGACAGATCAGAACACCACTGTCAGCGGTGCCCAGGCAGGATGGCAGCAGCGGGGTCTGAAATTCCCTCCCCAGTTCCACCTCTGAGGTCTCCCATGACCCGAGACAGTGGCTGCTCTTGTTCCCCGCTCATAATGCTCATCTGTAAAGTAGATCAGGTTGGTTCGATGATTCCTGGAGTCTCATTTCTTCTCTGGCCACACTTGGGTTAATGGGCCCTGATTTCCCCAGAGCAGTGCAAGGTCTGAACTCCAGGCTAGCATTTCCAGCCCAAAGCAAACACGGTTCTCAATATCAGGCTTCGAACGAGTTCTGTCTAAAGTTTCCTTCCACCTCTTTCTGGGAAGCAATCAAGGGGTCCGTTTTCTAGGAGACTGTAATTTGTTGAAAAGCATTTGATTGTTGTATTGAAAGGTTGCACTGTATGTGTAAAAAGGTGTTTATGAGGCTTCGTACAGTATAGTTAATAACAACCAAGACCAGGGTCTTTATAACAGGGACCCTGGCTGCGAGCATCTATATTGTGCCTTTCGGAGGCCCGCTGATGTATAATTATAGTGGCTGGTGGTCTGGAATATAAACCCAGGGCACTCGCTGCAGGCCTGCAGGTCAGCCTTCTCTTGTCTACAGTAGCGTTTCTACCTTCCTCGGCTTGGCAGACACTTGCCCCCGACTCTCTGAATCCAGCTCATGGGACAAGGGCACGCTCTAAGGTAGGCTGAACGAGGCGCATCTTGAAACATGTTGGAAGCAGAGAGCTGGGCAGCAAGCAGCAACCAAATAAGTTTCGGTGTTTATTTGCCTGTGCAAGGGAGACATGTGGATGAAGCACCAACTAGCTCCAGCTTGGTCCTTTCTTGCCAGGATCAAGACAATGGCTTCTTCATCTCCTTCTCCTTCTCTTTCTCCTCCTCTTCTTTTTTTAAAGTTTCTTTATTTATTGAGAGAAAGAGGAGGGGGAAGGACAGAGAGTGAAGGAGAGAGAGAATCCCAAGCAGGCTCCACGCTGTTAGCATGGAGCCTGATGTGGGGCTCAAACTGACGAAGCGTGATATCATGACTCTAGCTGAAATCAAGAGTTGGATGCTTAACCAACTGAGCCACCCAGGCGCCCCTGGGACAATAGGTTCTCACGAGGTTTCCCCTTTTCCATTCTGCCCACACTCCCCAGTTCTGTAGGTGGAGTACTAAATATACAAGTGTGACCAGATCTTTCCTTCCTCAAAACCTTCTTAAGGTCCCCCAGTGTTCTCTAGGGCCAAGCCCAGCCCCTCATCCTAGGCCTCAGGGCCCTGCCTCATCTGGCCCTTGTTGACCTCCGTGGTCTCTCTGTATTACAGCACCCTTTGCTCCCTGGCCCCATTTCTCATTGACCTCCTGTTGAATCCCTTCTATCTCTGACTTCCAATGTGAATTTGGACGTAAACTGTTCCCTTTCATTAGAACGACTCCTTCCTTCTCTCATCCTCCCCCTAGTCTCCTGTCCCTTGTTCTGCCTGGTAAACCCCTCCTCTGCCTTCAGATTCCAGAAATGCCACTTCCTCTGGGAAGTCTTCCCTGATCTCCTAGACCAGCTCAAGCTCCCCTCCTTGATTCATTTATTCCTTATTCCAAAATCACTCTTTCTAGAGTCTCCATCATGTGTCTGGAATTGAACTATAAATTCACTTGAAGAAATTCACTTATAAGGCCTGTCTAAGGATACCCTCATTTTACAAATGAAAAACCTGAAGTTCAGAGGGACTAAGTACTTTGTCTGGGATATGGTAGAGTGGGTAAGTGACTGAACCAGAATTTGGTGGCTCCAAAACACAAACTCTTCAACATTTTGGTGTCGCACAGGGGGAAATAGTACATATAATACTCAAATATGTAAAATATATGCTCCCAAAATATTTTTTAAAATGTAGTAAGACCTCAATGAGAGACACGACTTTTTAACTGCACTTGCTGTTTGGGCACAGCTCTGGGAGTGAACTTCTCTTGACCTTCCAGTTTTTCTTGAGTTTCTTCATTATCGATAATCAATGGATGTTCCTTTGCTAATGCAACACTGTGAAGCTTTAAAGGAAATTTAAATAACTAGACTATGTTTGAAACATTATCACAGTCCTAGATTTTAAAAAATTATTTTATTCATAATAAAAACACAGTAAGCAAACTGTTCCCAATTTTCTGCTTGCCTTTCAGGATTCTTCTCTAAAAATATTGCATTGCCTCATTGTTGTATTCATAGTGTACATTCATGCACATTCTGTTCTGGTACTCTGTTCTTTTCTCTTAATATTTCACCCTGATGAACACACAAATAACAGTGGAAGACTCCGTCATGGTGAACCTCATGGTTATGGAATCATGCGCATGATTCTGGTGTGAAGCCCCCTCCAAGACCAGCACTCGTGGGGTTAACCCAGTCTGTCCTGGGACTCCTTGCTCTAGTTCGTGTTTTGAGCCATTCATTCCACAAGTATGTTTTGAATGCCTACTGTGTGCCCAGCACATCACTAAGCATGCTGTAAGTTACCTGTACCTCATGTTAGTCAACCCCCCATGGAGCGCAGAACAATTTATTTTGTAAGAAATCTTTCATAGACACTAGGAGACTTCAGGAATTAGAGACATACCTATAGGATGCCCCCAAGTGAGTTTTCCCTCTTACATGATACATTTTAAATGGTGAGTTATATAGAACTTTACAGTTTATAGGATTCCTTTACGTCCAAATTCACTTTTAATTTGCCAACACCTGAGAGGTAGGAGGAATTCTCTCCAAAGGAGGAGACTGAGACCCCCAAGAGGTTATTTGATGTGTTGAAAGTTTTTTAGTCCATGAAAAATGGGACCATATTGTACGTGTGGTTCTTGGACTCAATTTTCTCACATATTAATACATCTTGGGGATATGTCTATGTCAGGACCACCATTTTTAAAAAACAGGTGCCAACTGTTTTAACCATATTGTATGTTATCTGCTTCCCATCTATGGATATTGATGCTGCCTCCATTTTTCATTATTCTAATGTTGCAATTAAATAAGTCCTCATATAGTATTTTTGAGGAAACTGCCATATATTTCTATAAAATAGAAGTTGGAAACATACATAGTTCTTTGGATATGCATCACTACACATTTTGCCAGATAGTCCAATAGAGGAAATATAAAAATATTGTGTCATGGTACCTGTTTGCCAGCAAACATGCCCGTTGTTGGAACTACCAATCTTTTTAATTTTTGTCAATCTTACGAGAC
>NC_043715.1:30778191-30818825 GCF_006229205.1 Suricata suricatta | reverse complement strand
AAAAATTGTCATCTTTCTAAATTTTTTATTTACTTTTATTTTCTTATTTTTTAATGTTTTTATTTATTTTTGAGAGAGAGAGAGAGAGACAGCATGAGCAGGGAAGGGTCAGAGAAAGGGGGAGTCACAGAATCTGAGGACAGGCTCCAGGCTCTGAGCTAGCTGTCAGCACAGAGCTCAACGCAGGGCTCGAACCCACGAACCATGAGATCATGACCTGAGCAGAAGTCGGACGCTTAACTGAATGAGCCACCCAGGTGCCCCATGTCAGCTTTTTTAAAAAGTTTATTTATTTTGAGAGAGCAGGGGGCAGAGAGAAGAAGAGAGAGAGAGAATCCCAAGCATGCTCTGCACTGTCAGCATGGAGCCTGATGCAGGCCTTGAACCCATAAACAAACCATGAGATCATGACCTGAGCTGAAGCCAGGAGTCAGACCCTTAACCGACTGAGCCACCTGGGAGCCCCAAAATCTGTCAGCTTTTTAAAAATTCGTGTTTTTGTCATGATTTCTTATTCTACATAAGCATTGCTTTCAGGCCTGAGTGGTGCCCATGCCTTTGCATTCTTCCCCTTGAGGAGGACTCCAAGATTGAATATACAGTTTGAGGAGACCGGAGGGCTTGGGGTTGGCCTCAGTGACCTTTTTCATCTAGACTGTAAGGTGGGTTCATGCCGTCTTTTGTTCAAACTCCTATAAACACTAGAACATCTGCAGTGACCAGTGTAACGGGCCCTCGAATGAGCAACACTGCTAGCTCTCAGATTCTCCTGCAGGGTTCTTTCTCTCCCTATGGAGGACGAGATTATTGTTCAAAACTGTTCCTGCTCTTCCTCACCCTCACTGCCATCGGAGGAAAGTACTTCCCTACCTACTGCTATTGAACGTGGTGTGTGACTTACTTTGAGCTCATAGTAGGAGGAAATACACTCGATATCCCTGGGTTTCGGATGCTAGAAAACATGATGAGGCAGAGGCTAGATTTGACCTACGTGGTTAACCTTGGCCTCTGGTACTTCTCTTACCATGAGAAGAGCACCGCTTGGTTAACCTGCTGGTCCAAACAAGATGAGATACATCTGGTGTGAACCTGACCCAGCCTGCAGGCTTCCAGGCCTCCGGTGACCTGGTCCTTAACTCCTGGCATGTTTCCTGGGTTTTTGCCTTCAGTCTAAAAGCTAGCCAAGAAACCATCCCCGTCCGTGTTCGGGGAGAGACATGGGCAGGGGTAAGATGAACTAGCCAAAGGGAGAGGCAAGAAAAACAGCCTTGCAATGCAACCATTTAGACAAAGTCAAATATAGATTTAACAACTAATTATAGGAGAAAGCTGCAAAGTGCGTTATAAAATCAAGTGTTTGCACAGAAACATTTTTGCTAGAAAGCAAAGTGGTAGCTCATTTGCATGTTTGGTATTGTTAGCATACAAAGGAGCTGAACTGCTAAAATTAAGATAGTGAGTTGTTTGAAAACCTCATTTTAAAAGAGAATAAATCACACCACAGACAGATGTTTAAGAGTGTGCCTGATGTGGGGAGAGTGGGCCTCCAGAGCGAGGCTTGGCAGGAGTTGAGCCTTTACTCCAGAAAAGGCCAACGGACCTCCTCTCTGAGCCTCGGGGATCAGAGGTGTGGGAATCTCACTCTATGTGGCTTGCTGGGACGGGGTCATGGTTGGGGGTTCACAGTGTGGGCCTGGGCGGACAGAGTGATGTCAACGCCAGCAGCCACCGGTGACCAAGCCTCCTCTGTGTGTCAGCTACATGCCTGGGACTCCGCAGACAGCAGGAGGAGGAAGGAGAGGCCCTCAGGCATGGGGTGTCAGGGGCCCACCCTGCACTTTGGCAACCCTTTGGCTTCTCAGGCAGTATCAATTTTAACACTCAGCCAACTTTGTGAGTTCATCAGGATCATGACCAGCATCCCATTTCACAGATGGACATGTGGAGGGTGGGGGAGGCTTGGCAACATCCCCCATATCCAACAGGCAGGACGTGGGGAGGCTCTGAATTAACCCGAGTCTGCCTCTAGAGATTAATTATCATCAACCTTCCACACATTAATCGGGAAGAAGATGCGTCAACATGTACGTCCATCGGTATCTGTTTATTTGTTTACAAATCATGTACACGAAGGACTGTATTATCTACTTTCTATAAATGCACAAAAATAGAACTATGAAAATGAAATGAGATGAAAATACTCTTATTTTCTTCACACAATAAAATGGGTTAGTTTTATATGTTTTCAGGGTGTGAGTTTTTCCCACTTTGGAAATCAGTCTTTAACCACTATGCCTTTCATTCTGACTTGTTCTAGGCTAGGGAGGTGAATTGGTCAGGATTCTTCAGAGAAAGATTATGTATATACATGAATACATATATTCATATATTATGTGAATAATGCGTGTTATAGATTATATATAACATATATAATATTAATTATAGTAATACATAGAGGAAAAAGAGAGATGTATTGATGTATTAAGTGACCTACTGTGAGGATTTGCACACGATAATGGAGACCAGGCAGTCCGACCATCTGTCCATAAACTGGAGACCCGGGAAAGCTGGGGGTGTGATGGAGTCCGAGTCTGAGGGCCTGAGAGCCAGAGCCGCCAATGGGAAGCCCAGTCCACAGGCAAGCAGAGGTCACACCCCAGCTCAGTCAGGCCGGCAGGGAGGGAAGGAGTCTTCTCCCACAGTGTTTTGCTCATTTTCAGGCCCCCAGCAGATCGGAGGAGGCCCATACCCATGCAGGGGCCCCTGTGCTTTGCTGACTCCACCATCCGAATGCCAATTTCAGCAGGAAGCACATTCCCAGATACACCCAGAAACAATGTTTGATCTGGCCACCCCATGGCCAGTGGAGTTGACATATAAAAGAAAGCCACTCAGGGGGGCTGTCACGACAGGGGGCCCGTGGCTCCTTGACCTCTTCCTGATGCACGCTTATATTTGTTTTCCATTTTTGCCATAACAAGGCATCACAAACGTAGTGCCTTAACGCACATTTATTTTCGTACAGTTCAGGAGGACGGAGGTCTGGAAGCAGGTTCACTGGACTAAGGTCAAGGTGTTGGCAGGGTCAGGGGTTGTTTCTGGAGGCTCTGGGGGAGAATCTGTTTCCTTGCCTATGTCAGTGTCTAGTGGCCCCCAATATTCCCTGGCTTGCGGCCCCTTCCTCTGGCTATGACACGCATCATTCTGCCTTCTGGTTTCTTGTCGAGATCCCTTTTTCTCTGACTCTGATCCCTCTGGGTTCCTTGGAGGAGGGCCATGGGGATGATATCGAGTCTACCTAGAAAATCCCTCCACATCAAGATGTTTAACTAAGTCCTGTTTCCAAGGTCACTCCTGGGGATTATGTGGACATCCGTGGGGGCCACTGTTTCTTGCCTACCTGTGGCTTCATGCAGCCCCAAACCTCCAGAGGACAGAGACCACTACGCAGCATCACCAACCACCCTGGTTTTCCTGGGGTCTTCTGGGGGTTTGCACTGAAAACACCACATCCCCCAAACCGTCTTAATCCCAAACCAGGATGATTTTTTCCTTTACAACCACCTGCAGGTACAAGGTGTACCTAGCACAGCACCTTGTTTCCAGCAGACACTGATGAGTGGGAAGTGGACCCACCCTCCGGGACCGAAATGAATCTCCCTCAAAGTCTCTCTAGACATTTCCAATCCTCTTAACTTCGCTTCATGGCTCACATCATCCCAGAATTCTGAACATTTAGCTGAGTCCCACTTCATTGCACAATTTTTTAAATTCTTTTTTAAAAGTTTTTTTTTTTTTTCCAGCTGGATGCAGGGATGGCTCAGTCGGTTAAGCACCCAACTCTTGATTTTGGCTCAGGTCATGATCTCAGTTTGTGGGGTCAAACCCCACATCAGGCTCTTGTGCCCACATGGAGGCTGCTTGGGATTCTCTCTCTCCCTCGCTCTCTGCTCCTCCCCCACTCATGTGTTTGCTCTCTCAAAATAAATAAATAAGCTGAAAAGAAGAGGTTTTTTTTTTAATTTTGAGAGAGATAGAGTGCAAGTGGAAGAGGGGCAGAGACAGAGAGAGAGAGAATGCCTAGCAGGGTCCATGTTTTCAGTGCAGAGCCCAACACGAGGCTACATCCCATTAACCATGAGATCATTGCTGAGCCGAAATCAAGAGTCAGATGATCAACCAACTGAGCCATCCAGGTGCCTCTCTCTCTAGTCTTATGTATAGAATGCAACATTATGTATGAATTGTTTCATGAATGTAAGCTCTGATGCTCCACTTAAGATATTAAACCATGGACCCAGACATTATATGTACCCTATTTTTATCCCATTTAGGTCCTCATCCATCCTAAATTTCATTCTGCTTTGCCAGCACAAGGCATCTATGATGGAGAAGAGCAGGGCATGAGCATCTTAAATGTTGACAAATTATTGGCACTTATAAATTCAAAGTCATTGGCTAAAGCCGCACTTCCTAAATGTCAGCTTTTATAATTTTTGACATACAATGCCACATCTAATTGTCACCTATCCTCATTCTTTATTACTTATGTACATTGAAAAAGAAAATTAAGTGTTTGTTAAACCCAAGTTTACCCCCCCATATACATTATAATAAATATGGGATTGGTGGGATGAAAGTCTTAGTCTATGTATCAGTTACGTACTGCTGTGTAACAAAATACTTCAGAGCTTAGTGATTTGGAATAATTCTCATTATCTTGCAATTTCAGTGCATCTGGAGTTTAAGAACAGCCTAGGAGGGTCCTCTGACTTGAGTTCTCCAAGGGGACTGCAGTCAGTATGTTGGTTGGGTTTTTCTTCTCTCAAGGCCGGACTGGGAAAGGATTCATCTCTAAGTTTACTTAGTGGTTGTTGGCAGAATTCAGGCCCTTGCAGGTGGTAAGACTGGGGATCTCAGCTCCTTGCTGGCTGATAGCCAAAAGCCACCCTCAGTTCCATGCCCCATGGACCTCTCCATGGGACAACCCACAACTTGGTACCTGCCTTCATTAAATTGAGCAAGGCAGAGAGTAAGAGAGGGAGTGCTAATGAGACAGACTTCATAGTCTTTTGAAACCAACCACATCTTGAAAGTGCTAACCCATCACCTTAGCAGCAAGTCATTAGGTTTAGGACACACTTGAAGAGGAGGGTAGTATCCAAGGGTGTGGATACCAGGAGGTAGGAATCATTAGATGTCTTTGATGTCTGCCTACCATAACATGTTATCTGAAATCAACTTTCTTACTCTTCGTGGTCTCTGGCTTATACTCTTGCAATCCCTCACATTCAGAATGCAGTGGATTTACTTTGGCACAAGTGGTAGTGGATGGGGGTCGGGAGTGTCCCCAGTCACAGAGAGCTCATGGTTAAGATGTGGCTGTTGGGATGGAGAGGATGAAGAGAGGCTGCCCCTGGACTGGTTGACCAGAATGCAAGGATCAATCGCACTGGAGAAAGATGAGGCTGGAGAGTTTTCTGAACTAGGAGGAAGTTTGAGAGCCACTCATCCAGCCACCATCTTCCCATTGTACATTTCAGGCCCAGCTCGGTGGGGAATTGATTCATAGCTTCTTCACTTGCAGGGAAACGTATTTTAGATAGATTTGGACCAGGTAGCATTTGATAGAGGTGGGTTTGGCATGAGCTCAGTCTGTATTTGGATGTAGATTTTCCAAATTGTTCTTTGCTGTTTTACATTTGTGGAAAGCTCCTCCAATTCCTTAAGAATTGAGATATTTTATCCAGTTTGCTAGAGTGGGGGCCAGCAAACTGGAGGAGCCACATCCATGCAGCTGCCTGTTGGTTTATGGTCCAAGAGCTAAGAATGTTGTTGGTTTTGTTTTTTTTGTTCTGGTTTTGGTTTTTACATTTTGAAATAGTTGCATTTTAAGTGATCATACAAGTACCTACTTAATGACTGACAAAGCCAAAAAATATTTATTACCTGACCATTTAAGTAGAGTTTCCTAATCCTTACCCCCAAAGTTCTCCAAAGCCCCATACTGAGCCCCAGAAAGGGGATTAAAACAGATGAGTGATGTTGTTTCAGAAAGAAAGAGAGGGAGAGAAGGAGGAGGAGGGAATGTGAGGAGGAAGAGAATACTCCTACCACGTGCAGCACTCAGGGTTCCAGAGCCCATCTCTACACGTGCTGACTTCATAAGTACTTGAGTATGGACGCTGGCTAGGGAACCCCATTTCAAGATTATCCTGTCTTTTACCTTTTAAAATCTCTCTGATTAGGGGCGCCTAGGTGCCTCAGTCGGTTAACTGTCTGACTCTTGATTTCAGCTCAGGTCATGATCCCCAGGTCATGAGATCGAGCCCCGTGTCAGCCTCTGCATTGAGTGTGGTACCTGCTTGGGATTCTCTCTCTCCATCTTTCTCTGAAGCTCTCTTCACTCACACTTTCTCTCTCAGAAAATAAACAAATAAATGTTGTAATTTCTCTGAATGGGACACCTGGGTGGCTGAGTTGGTTAAACATCTGACTCTTGGTTTTGGTTCAGGTGATGACCTCCCAGTTTATAGGTTCAAAACCCACATCAGGCTCTGCGCTGACAGCACAGAGCCTGCTTGGGATTCTCCCTCTGTCCTTCTCTCTCTTCCCTTCCCCCAATTTGTGCTGTCTCTGTCTCTCTCAGAAATAAATAAATAAACTTAAAAAAAATCCCTCTGATTAGAAAACTGAAACAGTTTCTAGATTTAAAAAGAGAATCATTTTAGGAACTAACCAAAAAAGAAAACAGAAATGTCACCAACTTCAAAATGTATGCCTGTTATCAGGAAACTACTATGAATGTGATTTACAGAGGAAAGGAGAAGTTCTCAATAAAAACTCAGTCCAAAAGACAGAGGGAAGAGGGATAGAAAAGAAAAGCAATAGCTCTAGAAAGAAGAGCTAAGACACACAGAACTCAATAGAAGGAGACACACACAAGGAGAGTGAATGCATCTTTTTTCTCCTCAAAAAGAACATAACTCACAGAAATCCCAACATCTTTAGAGAGATAGAAAAAGACTTGAAGAATTTCACAAAAGCACTGTTTGGAATCACACTTTCAAGGGCATGGCATTGAAGTTAGAATAGAGCAAATCTGAAAACCTTAGAGACTTAACAAAATTATGAATCCGTGGCATGAAGGGAGAGGGCCGAACCACGTGAGAGAGAGAGAAAACCTTTCTGTTTCTTAACCTAATAATAGACATTCCCAGCCAAGAGCAGAAAAGACTCTCATGGAAGGAAGGTTTGACTTGGGCCTGAACATTCTCAACTTCTCAAGCCAGCGTTTCCAACCAGTGTCATACCACTTCCTTCTTCTATCACAGAGCAGCTGGACGATGCTGATTTTTAACATCTCACAGTGCTCCTTGGAATTGGGTTATAAGAAATGAATGCATTCATGAGCATACCTTTTTAACAAAGGTAAATTTCTGCTTATCATGTGACCCAGTCATTCTACCCCCAGATATGTGCCTGAGAAAACTGGAAGCATATGTCCTTATAAAGACCTGTCCACAAATGATCATAACAGCTTTGTTTGTAAGAGCTGCAAGTCACCCAGTGTCCATCAACACATGAATGAGTAGGGGTGCCTGGGTGACTCAGTCGGTTGGGCGTCCAACTTTGGCTCAGGTCATGATCTCGCAGTTTGTGGGTTCAAGTCCCGTGTCAGGCTCTGTGCTGACAGCTCAGAGCCTGGAGCCTTCTTCAGATTCTGTGTCTCCCAACTCTCTCTTCCCCTCCTCCTTTTGCACTATGTCTCTGTCTCTATCTCTCTCAAAAATAAGCATTAAATTTTTTTAATTAAAAAATGTTTTTAATTAAAAGTTTTAATGGGTAAACAAATTGTGGTATATATACACAATCGAATATTCTGCAGCAAGAGAAAGGAATAAACTGTGGACACATGCTACAGGATTTGTGAATCTCATACTAAAGATGTTGAATGAAAGAAATAAATCAGACTGAAGAGAACACATGCTGTGCGGGTCCAGTTATAGCAAACCACAGGAAATGCAAACTCATCTATAGTAACAGAAACCGTATCCCATCTGGGGTGGGAGGTCAGAAAAGAGGGATTACAGAGAGACATGAGGAAATTTGGGGGGGATGATAAATTTGCTCATCACCATGGTGATGGAATATGAATGCATACATACATTAAAATTTGGCAATTTGTACTCTTTATATATGTGCAGCTTATTATATGCCAGTCATGCCCTTGTAAAGCTGATTAAAAACATTACCTGTTAGAAAACTCAATTTTGTGAAGATGTCAGTTCTTCCCAAATCAATCCATAGATTTGATACACTCCTGGGTCAAAATTCCAGCACACCATTTTGTGGACATAGACAAACTGATTCTAAAGTTTATATGAAAAATCAGAGGACTCAGAATAGCCAACACAATATTGAAAATGGAAAACAAAGTTGGACCGACACTACCCCACTTTAAGACTTCTTATAAACCTCCAGTAATCAAGACAGCATGGTACTAGAAAAAGACAAGACACTTAGATCAATGGAATAGAAGAGAGAGTCCAGAAGTAGACACACACAAATATAGCCAACAGATCTTTGATAAAAGAGCAAAGACAGTTTAATGGAGAAAAGATAGGGAAGAGTCTTTTCATCAAATGGTGCTTGGAGCCTTTTAGACTTCTATATGCAAAGAAAAAAAATTTAAGTACAGACTTTACACCTTTCACAAAATTTAACTCAAAATGGATCATAGGCCTATATGAAAAATCTGAAAGGACAAGCCTCCTGGAAGATAACATAGGAGAAAATGTAGGTGACCTTAGCTTTGGCAATAAGTTTTTAGATATAGCACTGAAAGTACATTCCCTGGGGTGTCTGGGTAGCTCAGCTGGTTAAGTGTCCAACTTTTGGTTTCAGCTCAGGTCGTGATCTCATGATTCGTGGATCCCACAGTAAGGGATTCTCTCTCTCTCCCTCTCTCTCTGCCTCTCCTCCATGCTCCTGCTCTCTCTCTCTCCCTCTCTCTCTGCCCCTCCTCCATGCTCCTGCTCTCTCTCCCTCTCAAAATAAGTAACTTCAAAAAAAAAACAAAAACAGAAAATACAATCCCTAAAAGAAATATTGATTGAGTTTATCTTTATTTAAGATAAAAGCTTCTGCTCTGGAAAAAAGACTATTAAAAAAATGAAAAGATAAACCACAAATTGGGAGCAAATCTTTATAAAATACATATCTGATAAAGGATAGGTATAAAAAATACATGTAGAACTCTTAAAAAATTTTTAAAATGTTTATTTATTTTTGAGAGTGAGAGAGACAAAGCATGAGTAGGGGAGGACAGAGAGAGAGAGAGAGAATCTGAAGCAGGCTCCAGGCTCTGAGCTGTCAGCACAGAGCCTGATGCAGGGCTCTAACTCACGAACTAGGAGACCATGGCCTGAGCTGAAGTCAGATGCTTAACCAACTGAGCCACCTAGGCACCCCAAGTAAGCAGGGCTTCTTAAAGCACTGGCTGATTCTAGGGAGGAGAGATTAAGAAGATGAGCCTGGAACATCTCGTCGGGACAGAAAGTAAGGAAGTGCTAAACAAACAAAGAAATGATAATAAAAAATATCCCCTAACACATCAATGGGCACATGTCAAGGGGGCATAGGAGCCAAATGAGAGTGTTCAATGGTCAAAGCTGAAACACTATGCAAATAAATAAATAAATAAATAAATAAATAAATAAATAAATTTTAAAAATTAAGTAGTATTGGATAATCACCCAGGGTATAAAATAAATATCCATGAGACCATACTTATATAAATAAATAATTAAACAGATTAATAAGTGGAGGAGAAGAGCCAACTTTCCCATGCATAAGAATTCCAAATTAATTATATTCTCAAGAAGGGGAAGCATAATGCTCCCTTCCTTAAGAGGGCGTTACACGTAGTGACTTGGTTCCAATGAGGACAGTGTGGGGAAGGGGGAAAGAGTAACTTTCTAATAGAGAAACTTGACAGACGGAGCCTGGCCCCCGTGGTCAAGGTCAACATCAATAGCAATAAATCAGCTTGATAGTATGTACCGTTGATATGATGTGATTAAAATGGCGCTTTACTTCTGTGATCTCCCCCCAAACCCATGACCCCAATCCAATCATGAGAAAAACATCAAACTCCAAAAGAGGGACATTCTGCAATGTATCTGACTGATACTCCTCAAAACTGTCAAGGTCAAGAAAAACAAGAGAAGTCTGAAAGACTATCATGGCCAAGAGTTGTCTAAGGAGACATGACAACTAAACGTAATATGGTCTCCTGGATGCGATTCTGAAACAAGGAAAAGAACAGCGTGTAAAAACCTAAGGAAATCTGAATACACAGTGGATTTTGGTTAATAATAATGTATTGACTTTGGTTCCTTCACTGTAACAAAAGTACCACACCAACGGAAGATCTTAATCATAGGGGAAGCTGTGAGTGTCTGTTGGGGGGAAGGGAGGTAATATAAAAACACTCTATACTATCTGTTCATTTTTTTCTATAAATCCAAAACCTTTCTAAAAAAAAAAAGTCTAATGGTGGAAAAACGGCTACTTGACTTGTGAGATGCAGATCTAGACCTTAAGATCAGGGTCTCCTTCTATTATATAACTAACTGTTACCTTGCCTTTTGACATCAGTGATTCGGGTGAAATATTCCAGTCGAGGCCAGGGCTATTGGGGATGAGCCGGGAAGCCCACCGTATAAGTCACTCTGACACTCTTATGAGTTGGGACGTTTGGTATGTCCTGCCTGAGTCTCTGAATGGTTAACACTGCTCATGTGTGGAAGCGGGAGGGGGAGTGGACAAAGGGAGGGAGGAGAGATGGGCTTACCCCCTACAGAGTTTATGGACGCTCAGAAACATATACCATATACAACTTAAGCCTCATGTTTATGTCTGGGAATATATTAAATGCCATCTGCCTAACCATTTGCCATGTTATAAATTAAGGTGACATCAACAACGTTACACCGCCAAAGAGCCCTCTGCTGTCTTCCAGTTTGATATTAAATGGGTTTTGTTACCAAACTCTTCTTATAAACATGAAAAAGAACAGTTGTAAGCCTTCTGGAGGAGCAGATGGGCGCGGAGGCTTCCCAGCGCAGGCCCTCCATGAGAGGTGCAGGGTTTATATTTTCCTTGCTGTAAAGACTTGGCGAAGTCATGGTTGCCATGGCGGAGAGCAAACATGGGCCCTGTCACTTCCTTGCCTTGCCGTGTGAACTTGTGCAAGCTGTTTAACATCTTGGAATCTCAGTTTCCCCACCTGGAAAATGGGAGGAAGCAGCATCCACCTCATAGAATTGCTATAGGATTTAAGTGAGAAAAGTCAGCCTTTATCTAACTGACCTTGACTCATATGTGAGAAACGTATTGCAAACTACAAACGAATGTGCACGCCTGTGGATGCATGTGAACGTGTGTGCATGCACACGTAAGTAACATAATTGAAGCAAACCTTTCATTAAATCAAATTAATCCTCACAACGGATTAGCCATGTTGATATTTCCATTCTAATAAAATCTGTTCTAGTTTATGGTTTTATCCTCTTCTATTCCATAGGCCCAAAAAGTTTATTTTATTTTATTTTATTTTGAGAGAGAAAGAGAGAGTGCGAAAGCAGGGGAGAAGGGCAGATGGAGAGAAAGAATCTGAAGCAGGCTCCATGCTCAGGGTGGAGCCCGATGCGGGCCTCCATCCCATAACCCTAAGATCATGACCTGAACTCAAATCAAAAGTCGATCCTCACCGACTTCAGCTCAGGTCATGGTCTTGCGAATAGTGAGTTCTGAGCTGTTAGCACAGAGCCTGGAGCCTGCTTCAGACTCTGTGTCTCCTTCTCTCTCTGCCCCTCCCCTGCTCATGCTCATGCTCTGTCACTCTGTCTCTCAAAACTAAATAAACATTTAAAAAAATTTTTAAAAAGAGAGACAGACACTCAACCAACTGAGCCACCCAGGAGCCCCCAGTAATTCAATTTTAGACTCACTAATGCTTACAGCTGGCAGATTACAAAACATTAAGTAAGATCGTGTATTTAAATACAGAAAAAAGTGCTTGGCACATGACAGTTATGCAACAAACATTAGCATATGGTATTGTTATGAATGGTATTTTTATTCACTGGGGCGAGCTAACGTAAAAATGAGAAATATCAACGACATAAGTCTGTTCCCACGGACCAAGTCAGTGGGCTGGTTTGCTCCTGGTCCCAATGAGCATCCGTCAATAAATGCAGTAACATTTCAGAAACTCAAACGTCCACCTCAATGTAGTTGTTGAAGTCCAAGTGTTCACTCAAGGAGGAGCTTCTCCCCTCTCTCAGTTCCTTTCTGCCTCCTGGAAGGTCAGCTTCTCTCTCCCCCTCGCTTTTCTGCTCTTCCCAAGTCCCCAGCAGGGCTGAGCCCAGGTGCCCAAAGCAGTGACCTGCTCATTACTGTGCCCCGTATTGGCTTCCTTCCCTGTCTGTCTCACATCCCTGCTCCTCTGCCAGTGCTTGCTGTGGTCACCTCCATAATGAACGCCTTGTGTTCACATTCTGGTTCCAGGGACTGCTTCTGAGACACCCTGAGCCCAGAGGGTCCCCCTGTGCTCCATGTATCCTTCGGGCATGTGCCAAGGCAGCCGCACAGCAGATACAGGGAGATCAAGACCTACTGAGTTACCAGAGCCACACTCGCTCATGCTGCCTCCTGGTATCTTCTGGGAGTGGGTAAAGATGTTCCATCAATCCTCACCTGAACAGGGGCCAACCTTGAAGACCTCGTTGCCTCCCTCTTTGTCACTTTCTCTTTTGGCGGAGGAAGCCTCCATCCCCGCACAGGTCTGGGTCTAAAGGCTTCTCAAAGAACACACGCCGCCTATCTGCCCATCGTTTTTGTTTGCTTTCCAACTAAATAAAGTACTCTGATCTCAGACATGGAATACATTTATTTGCCTATCTTTCTTAAAACATATCTAATATCCTCTGGGTCTAGAAGGGCCACCCTCTTGTATACCTCACTGGTGTACCCACAAAACTGCATTTTCTTCAGACAGAACCTATCTTTTATTGGGCTTGTGTCTGTGATAATGATACAGGTGAATTTTATCATCCCTTTCACCCTACTAGTAATGAACAAATTCACTGCGTATTACTTTGGACTTGATCTCTGGCAAAACACTACTGGAGCAAACAATTTGATTTGTCAACACCTTTACAAGGGCTCCTCAATCAATGTCACAAATCCAAATTTAAACAGCAAAGTACATTTGACTGCAGGACCCTGGACTGATTAGAGCTCCGAGTTCAGAGAATTGCTCCAGACAGGGCAGCAATCAGATTATTAACTCCACTTGAAAATACTCTCCGCTGCCTGGGATTAGCATGCATATTTTGATATAGATCGATAAGCAATCTCCTTTCTATAAGAAATGCCTGCAACATTCATTTGGCTGATCAAAGGTAGATATCAGCCGGCTGTGACAGCTCGCTATTGTTTCCTGGCTTTCTTTACAGAAGAACCTCGATTAAAAAAAAAATTCCCTGGCTCTTTTTCAGCTAATAGTGGAAGCCAACAGAGAGCCACAAAATCCCATCTCTTTCTCAACCCTGAAAGACAATTAGTGCAGAAGGGACTTGAGGGTTGTTGGTTGTTTTTTTTTTTTTTTTCCTAAGCTAACTTAACCCATTTCCACTGTGTTCACTGACAAGAAATGGCAAGTTCCTTCTCTCTCCTTTCTCTATACCCTTCCACTCCGGCTTATTTTCCATGGGAGTGGTGGTCCCAGTCTGGGGATGTTGGATGGTGGACACCCATTTTCTGCCACCTGGTTTTTCCTTGCTGAGATCCAGGCTCCTACGGGAAGCCCCTGATTGGCTTTTAAGTTGCTTGGCGCAGGTTTGGATTCTGGGTAGGGAATGCAATGGTCTTATTGGTTTGAAACATGTTATTCAGTCCTTTAACTCCGTCTCTCTTCCTGATTCTGTTATGTCACTTCCTGTTGAAAATCATTTCTTATTCACATTCTCTGCCTGTTTTGTGCATCGCAAACACGTTTCCCTTCACCTAAATTTTTCCTAATCAACCAACTCAATAACAAAAACCTAACTTAAAAACCAACCAATTGTTCTCTTCTGTCCAATGATTCCAATAAACAAATATCAAAGTACGGTCTCATTCCACACAGATTTCTTTTTTTCTTTTCTTTTTCTTTTAATTTAAATCTTACTTAGTTAACATACAGTGCAATATTAGTTTCAGGAGTAGAATTCAGTGATTCTACTGAAGGTAACACCCAGTGCTCATCTATAGAAAGATTTCTAAGTGGCAAACACAAGCTACAGAATAGTTTACAAAGCATAATTCAGATTTTATTTAAAAAAATAAAAAACAGGGGCTCCTGGGTGGTTCAGTCAGTTAAGCGTCTGACTTCAGCTCAGGTCATGATCTCATGGATGGTGAGTTCGAGCTCAGAGCCTGGAGCCTGCGTTGGATCCTGTCTCTTTTTCTCTCTGTGCCCCTCCCCTGCTCATGCTCAGTCTTTCTGTCTCTCAAAAATAAATAAACATTAAAACTTTAAAAATATATATAAATAAATAGAGGCACTTGGGTGGCTCAGTCGGTTAAGTGTCCAACTTCGGCTCAGGTCATGATCTCACGGTCCGTGAGTTTGAGCCCCGCATCGGGCTCTGTGCTGACATCTCAGAGCCTGGAGCCTGCTTGGGATTCTGTGTCTCCCTCTCTCTCCCCCTCCCCCACTCTCACGCTGTCTCTCTCTCAAAAGTAAATAAACATTTAAAAAATTTAAATATATATAAGTAAATAAAAAATAAAAATAGAAAATACATGCTTGCATTTATGGGTATCTATATATTCATTCTATACATATAACTCACTGCATAATGTATATATACACATACCTAACACACACACACACACACACACACACACACACACAAATACATGCAAATACTCTATAGTCACTGGTTATAGAAGGCTCGATTAAGGGGAAATAAGTTTTTTGTTTGTTTTTAATGTTTACTTATTTATTTTGAGAGGGAGAGAGCGTGAGCGAGCAAGGGAGAGACAGAAAAGGAGACCAAGACCTGGGGCAGTGCAGAGTCCCATGTGGGGCTTGAACTCACAAACCATAAGATCCTGACCTGAGCCCAAACCAAAAGTCAGATGCTTAACCAACTGAGCCACCCACGTGCCCCAGGGGGAAACATTTTTTTAGTGTTTAGTTAAATCCCAGGGAGCTAACACGCCGCACAGCACTGGTTTCAGGTGCACAGTGTCGTGATTCGTCACTTCCATACACACTGGTGCTCGTCACAGTGAGCGCACTGCTTCCTTCTGCTTCTCTGTTCATGTTCCGCTTAGAGTTTGAAAATTTCCGTAGAATGTTCTAATTCAGGAAAACAATTACTTCGAAAATGAGAATCAGAGATGTCTCCGACGTATTCTCCCTGTGTATATGTTCTGATTTGTTCTTAAACTTCCTGCCAGGAGATGTCACCATGTTTGCTTTGGATCACAAGGTCCCTGAAAGCCAAGATGGCACATTTTGATGGCTCGGTCTCCGTGAGCACATCACTAGGCTTGTGTCAACAATATGGCAGCTGCTTTGTGCATGCGAGGTGGGTGGTGATGTGCTCTTAAGGATTATTTGATTTGTTTTAAAACCTCACTAGTCTGAATGGATGGGGGGCGGGGAGTACAATCTCAGTGAGTGAAAATCTGCATTTTAGTATGGTTTAAAAGAAATACATTTGGAACACAGTCATGTAAAGTATGCTGAAACCACACAGATGGAGAATATTCAGGTAGTGGCTGCTGAACACTTATTTAAAAAAATTTGTTTTAATGTCTATTTTTGAGAGACACAGAGAGACAGAGACAGAGCATGAGTGGGGGAGGGGCAGAGAGAGAGGGAGACACAGAATCTGAAGCGGTTTCCAGACTCAGCTGTCAGCACCGAGCCTGATGCAGGGCTCTAAGTCACAGACCGTGAGATCATGACTTGAGCTGAAGTTGGACGCTCAACCGACTGAGCCACCCAAGCGCCCCGCTGCTGAACACTTATAAAAAGGTGAAGATACCCAATAACTGTAACTTTCTAATAATGTTTTTGAAATAGTAGAAACAGTATTTCCTCAAACCATTAAAAATTTTTTTTTATCTGTATGGAGAAAGGGTTTGCTAAGCCTGTCTTGTCCCTGTAACTCCAAATGCTTTGTAAGTGGGATTTGGGGATTCCTTTGAGTTTCTTATCGTAAATATCATTTACAGGCTTTTTCACATCATCTCTCTGGATCTTCAGAGCAACATGGTGGGCTTAGTGTGTTTGTTCCCATCATCCAGATAAGGAAACGGGTTCAGATGGTTAAATTAATTGCCCCGGGAATTTCCATTCAGATCTGACTATAAATCTGGGGAGAAGACAGACTTCTATGTCAATGGCATCAGAAATCACCTTAGAGTAAAGTGTCACAGCTGACTTTTAAAGCCAGAGTCAAAAACTGGGCTGTGAACGTGGTATTTGGGGGAACTAATCTCTCTCTCAGGAAAGCCACTGAATTGATTCTAATGATTGACATGGATGGGATCTTGCTCACAGGTCTCAAATTGTAACATATAGGAGCTGAAGAACTCTGCCATTACTGGGAGCCCCTAATTATGTTGATTTAGAAAAATCGAGCTCCACTGGATAATTAGATTTGACAGAAATGCATGTAAACGTGACTTTCACCTGAGGCAAGCTTCTGTTTCTTTCTGATCAAACACGCATCCTGGCTGGACTTTTACTAGTCAGGGTACGCTTGTTGAAATTTCTTCTCCTCCCTGGGCTTTCTCTGTTAATGAGGTTGACAGTCCTGGTGGCTACCTTACGGGGTTGCTGTGAGGTGTGAGTTAGATGACACATGTAAAATACTTAGCACAGCCCTTGGATATAGAAGATGCTCAATAAACATTAGATGTTACCAGTAACAACGACAATACATTTCCTCAAGCTTTGATTTCCATCTCTACCCAGTCCATCAGTAGCTAGCCAAAAAGTGAATTTCTCTCTTTTTAAAAGTGGGTTCTTCTGCTTATAACATTTTCTGGATCTATTAAGCCTCCAGCTCTTCCCCTCTTTGCTGTGAAGGCTAGAATCTTTACCTGCAAAAATGGAAAATGACCATATTGTTTCCAGTGTTCTTGTAAATTATTCTAAATTAATTGTTAATGCTTATTTATTTATCAGGAGTGAAGGCCCTGGCGCACAAGCCGGGGAGGGGCGTAGAGAAGGAAAGACAGAATCCCAAGCAGGCTCCGCACCATCAGAACAGAGCCCCATGTGGAGCTTGAACTCGCTCTGTGAGATCATGACCTGAGTTGAGATCAAGAGTCTGACGTTTCACTGACTGAGCCACCCAGGTGCCTCTCCAGCATTTTTAAATTCTCAAAGTGATTTCATATACTTTATGTCTCATGAAACACCCTGAAATGAGGTAAATGCAGGGAGGTTTAAGAAATATTTATCGAGCATCCATTGTGTGCCAGGTGCTGTGTTAAGTGCTGGAGTGCTGATGTGTTTGCCTTCTGAAACCTCAGGGTCTCAGGCAAAGTGATCAGTCTTTTCTGAAATAAAGGTATGTGGAAGTGAACTCAGTTGTCCAGTGAGCATCAGAATCTGGGGATTTCTACACCTCAGTTTTATTCCACGAAGAATGTGGGCTTGGTGGCCTGTAAGACACAGAGATCTTGGGGAGGGAGGGGGAGAGGGAGAGGAAGAAGAAGGACACATATTCTCACGATTCGGTTAACTATATCGGCAGACTGGAGTTCTAGCTAGAATAATAAATGGGAAATGATTGAATTATCATCTAATAAACACAATTTGGTAGGCAGGGAGGATCTGTCCAAGTCATCTGTCCATGAAGAGCAAACCAAAGAGGAAACTACTAGCCTGACCTTTGTCACCCATGACCTTGATTTGCATAACCCAGGCTTGCTTTCACTGTGCGCCTCCATCAGGGTCTTGGGGATAGAAATTCAGTATTCCATGTGCCTGCACATGCTTCTGGAACCATCAGATCTAGTTGCCTCAAAGGCCATGAATTTACAAAGGTAAGGAGTTTTCATTAGATCTTGCCACACAAAAGCCTAACTGAACTTGGAACTCGGCTCCAAGCAGCAGCCATTAAAGTTCCCTGACTTCCATGATGCCAATTCCCATGTCATTTGCTGGCTAAGAAGCAAAGCCTGAAGTGCTGTCATCGGGAAGATGGGGCAAATTCCCCTTTCCTTGCCAATTACGTGTTGCCCTCTTGGTGTGGTGTGGTCATTGCCTGCCTTGGGCATCTTCTTAAGTACCTCCGGCAACAATCTGTTATATATAATGACTTGGCAAATGTTTCCTTTTGTCCCTGACGCAGAGAGAAAAATGGTTTTCATTTCTAGTCCGGTGATCTAGGACTTCCGTGGCAAGAAAAGTGAATCAAACTTTTGGATCCACCTGGTCAAGCCCAAAAGGACATTAGGTTAATGTTTCCAAGGAGCCAGGCCTGTGTCCTATATCAAATCGCTGCTTTTCCCTTGTGCAAATGATGCCGTTGACAAGGATTCAGGCGACTAAAGACAATGTGTGATGAAAAATCTGATTTTTCTCCTTGACTTGCCACAGATAAATCACATGCAGAGTTTGTGAGATGCACAGTGGGTGTTCCTTTGTGAGGACAGTTTTTCTTTCCGAAGTGAAAGATTAAGTGCAGGAGGCAATCCAGATTATTGGATGGCCGCAAGAATCAATGAATGAAAAATATTCTTCCCCATTGAATGGAGTAATTTATTCTCATTGATGGCACAGGAGGTCAGAGGATGGTTCTTGCTTCATTAGCTCTCTCTCTGGGGGACAGTTCTGACTGGGGCCACTGGAGAGAGTGTCTACACCAGCACATGGTCAACATCCCTTCCCTGTCATGATCTGGAAAGAAACACTTGAAGAAAGATAGTAAGTAGCTCTATGTTTCCTGCTACCCATATGATTTCCTTATTGTGTGAGGACAAGTGTCATCTTTATGCTATCCGGTTTGATTTGGAAAGTTATAGTGATTTGTGAGTCCGCTAAATGAAGGTCATTTTTAGCAGGGTATCATCATCCTGCCCCTCCAAATATATTTTGGGGAGCATTTTCTATGTAGTAGTATCCTAGAATTTAACAAATAACACTTACTAAGTAAACATTTCTTAAAATTGTCTCTACTTTTAAAAACACAATGTATGCTAGTGTTTGGCACATAATAGGCATTCAATGAACAGTAGCCTTATTTATTGTTAACCAATAAGTTATGGCATATGTTATTGGTCATGATAATTTAATTTTTATCTTAAATCTGGTCTTATAATTGAGTGGGGGAAGGAAAAAACTGTACATATAATTTAAGGTACTGTGATACAAGCAAAAATGAATGGATATACAAAGGATTACAGTCATGCAAAGAAGAAAGGAATTTCTTCCGTGGATAAAGGAGGTATTGACTGAGCAGTTTTGAAAGATGAAACCAGGCAGGTGAGAATGGGTATATGGGGAAGGGAATTTCATGCCAAGGGAACATCATGAGGAAAGACATAAAGGCATATACAGAGTCTGTGAGAAGTTAGTTTGTGGAGAATATGGTTTATCTGGGTAAATGTGCCATACACACTAGAAAACAGTGTGAATTCTGCTTTTATTGGATAGAGTTTTCTATAACTGTCAATTAGATCAAGTTGGTTGATTGTACTGTTAAAGCCATTTATAGCCTTATTGATTTTCTATTTGTTATATTAAGAAAGAGTATTATCATAAACCTTCAAGTGTGATTGTGGACTTCTCTATTTCTTTATGCAGTTTCACAGGTTTTGCTTCATTGATTTTGAAGTTTTACTACTAAGTGTGTAATATCTTAGGATTGTTAAATTCTTTGATAAAATCACTCCTTTATTGTTAAAAAATTATTTTCTTTTTGTTTGGTAATATTCTTTGCTCAGAAATAAACTTTGGTATTCTTTACTATGTTTTTAACATTTATTTATTTTTGAGAGACAGACAGACAAAGCTTGAGCAAGGGAGAGGTAGAGAAGGAGACATAGAATCTGAAGCAGGCTCTAGGATCCAAGCTGTCAGCACAGGGCCCTACATGGGTCTCAAACTCATGAACCGTGAGCTGATGTCAGACGCTTAACCAACTGAGCTACCCAGGCATCCCCATATGGTATTAATATAACCACTCTAACTTTATTTTGATCATTGTTAGCATGACATACTTTTTCCACCCTTTTGCTTTTCACCATTTATATATTTATGTTTAAGGCACATTTACCATAAGCAACATATAGTTAGTTTCCTGCTTGTTTATCCAACCCAACAATCTCTGCCTTTCAACTAGGTTATTTAGATGACTTATGTTTAATATGACTATTGACCTGGTTAGATAAAATTATAGTCTTATCGTTTACTTCCTATTTGGTCCATTTATTCATTGTTCCCTTTTTCTTCTTTTTTGAGTACTTTTGGATTGAGTACTTTCTGTTCTTTTTTTATCTCCTCTGTTGGTTTATTAACTACAATAATTTATTACCTATTACTATTTCAGTGGTTGCTTTAGAATTTATGATATGCATTGTTCACGTATCATTCTCCACCTCAGGTAATATTATGCCAACTCCTAGAACATAAGAGACTCTGAAAGATGCACTTAAATTTCTCATTTTTCATTGTTTTATTGTTGCCATGTGTTTTATATGTTATATATCTTATACCATATTGTTATTAATTTTCACCTAAAGAGTGAGTTATGTTTTAAAGATATTTAAATAACAGGAAAAACAGCATATTTGTCTCTATGTATAGTTGCAATTTCTGGAACATTTTGTTCTCTTGTGTAGATCCATATTTCTGGTGGTGTCATCTTCTTTCTGCCTGAAGGATTTTCTTTAACATTTCTTATAGTGTGAATCTTCTCTCAGTTGGTGAATGTCTGAAAAAAACTTTATTTCACATTTTATATTAAATTTAATATTCTAGAATAGTTTCAGATACTCAAGAAATTGTGATGATATGGGGGGGAGCCGCGGGTGCAGAAACTAACACTTAGAGAATGACATGTGAGTTGCATGGGGAACATTCCAGAACATACATTTCAGAGAAGTGTGTGGGATGACAGTGGGGATGGAGTAAAGGTGGATATAAAGGTGCTGGGGTAGTGTCTGTCACAGGAATTAGTGAGCTGGTGGCCGAATGCTTATGGTGATGTTGGGTTTGCCAGTTGGTGTCTTGTTAAAAAAAAGAGAAATCACTCTAGAGTTTTAAGCTGAAAGGAATTTAATTCAAGATATTGGTTACATTTTTGGAAGAGCTACAATAGCAAAATGGGAAATGGGTGTTACCTAGAGACTGATAACCTGGTTCTACACTTTCCGGGACGGAGCTCATGAGCCACAATTTATTGCTCTTGTTACTGGAAGCATAACCAGTGATCTCCACAGCTGACACTAACACTACTGGAACCAAGATGCTGCTAGAAATGACGAAGCTGTTATAGTGCAAAAGTCCTCTCTGCTACTGTTTGCAGTGATGTTATCAGAAGTAGGCAAGCTCTGGGGCACCTGCTTGGCTCGGTCGGTTAAGCATCAGACTTTGACTCAGGTCATGACCCCATGGTTCGTGAGTTCAAGCTCTGCGGGCCCTATGCTAACAGCTCAGAGCCTGAAGCCTGCTTCAGATTCTGTGTCTCCTTTTTCTCTGTTCCTACCCTGCTCATGCTCTGTCTATGTTTCTCTCTCTCTCCCAAAAATAAATAAGCATTTAAAAAAAAGAAGTAGTAGACAAGCTTCTAGCTACTCTCTGCCTTCTAACCTGTCAAGAATACAACCTCCTGGTGCACCTGAGTGGCTCAGTCAGTTAAGCATCTGGCTTTGGCCCAGGTCATGATCTCATGGTTCGTGGGTTCGAGCCCCGTGTCAGGCTCTGTGCTGGCAGCTAGCTCAGAGCCTGGAGCCTGCTTCAGATTCTGTGTCTCCTTCTCTCTCTGACCCTCTCCTGCTCATGTTGTCTCTGTCTCTCAAGAATAAATAAAAAACATTAAAAAATTAAAAAAAAGAATACAACCTCCTGCAAAACCTACCTGGAACCCAATGGACAGAGGAGTATGGGCAGTAGAGTCTGCAGGCTTTCAGCCCCAGAGGGTCATGGGAAACAGAAGGTGTGTAGGTTGAGAGCCTGCAACACATACTTGGCCCAGTGGGTATGAAAGAGGGAGGAGTCAAGGCGAAACCTGATTGTGCTGGAGAAGGAGACACCAGCAGGCTGTCCCAGGGGTCTGCCATTTATATCATGCTTCCTGTTCTATAAGAAGGTCCAAATCATCCCTTGACTCAAAGAGATAGAACTTGGTGTCTGGCTTTGAGAAATATATAATTGCAAATGAGTCAAGTTGCCAGCATCTGCTCCTGTGCTATAGCAGTTGCCATAATTGTGTCTAAGTAATTAATTGGGTAAGACTATAAGCTCCATGACGGTAGAGTGTTTGCTGTCCTCCACAGCTTGACCATTCTCACACGTCACGAAGTTCTCAATAATTTGTTGAAGAAAAGCATGAATGAGTGTGGAACGAATCTTGTCAGGGAGAGTGGGCAAATAGGTCACATGATAAAATGCACCCCAATCAGTGACATAGAAGGAATGGCAAAACTGTTGGGTGGTTAGGCAGATCGGCAGATCTGGAGATGTGAGAATGCAGTAAGCAAGGGGCAGTCGGTGTAGCCTTGTGGCAAGTACGTCTGTCAGTTTGGAGCTGGCCTGGAGGCGCAGGGAGACTCAGGACTCCTGGAGGGGAGAGCCCTCCTCCCTTGAGGAGAGCCCCAGGCCTCTCCATGCACCAGGTGGTCTGTATCTTTGTCCCTGCCACCTAGAAGAGAGTGAGTCTCTGACTTCTACCAGGAAATACAGAAACTTGTCCTATGATGACAGAGTGGAGGCTTTGGGGTGAAGCCAATTATGGACATATAAGAATAAGGATCATTTAAAAACTGATCATAAATGTTTATTTTTAAAACACTTAAATGAAAAACCCCATGTTCTGTTGGAGAAAAAAATGCTTAATTAAAAGCAGAACCTTTCTAAAGGGCTATCAGACCTAGTATCCACATAAAACCCCCTACACCGGGTATGGGAGACACCAGCATCCCAAAGGCCAACAATAAATGCACCCCGTAAAATCAGAAATAAAATGAGCTGTGTCTGAGGCATGAGGCAAGGGGAGGGGAGCCCCCGAGGCTGTATAATTGTCCAGCCCTCACCTCGTTGAGGCCAATTATCTTGGGAGGGATTAGGAACTGACCTGGAGGTGACCATTTGTGCATTAAAGTGAAAATCCAGAGTAGAAAGGGCTTGCCTGAGAGATGGGAACTAGGGGTGTGATAAGACCTGGAGTGGGGGAGGGGCATTAAGGAGTGTTCTGGCTCTCTATGCCCTCACCTTCCCAGCAAAAGCATGCTGGCTTCCCTGACTCACCAGGTGATAAGGTCAGCAATCCCCATCCCCACTGGCAGAACTGGTTGGCTGCAGTCAGAAGCTGTGTTTAAGGAAATCTCAGGGAACCCTCTGCACCCTGGAGTAAAGCCACATGCAGAAGGTTGCACCATGAGGCAAAGTAAAGGGGAATGAGTCAAAATCCTCGCTACCCAGTGGGTGCCCCCCAAACCTGCTTCAACATCACCTGGGAGAAACTTGGAAACATTCAGGCTATGCCCTGAAAGTGCCGAAGCAGAATCTGTGTTTGAACAAGATCCGGGAGTGAACCAACACTAACTTTCAGAATCTGTGAAACGGAGACACCCACCCAGACTGCCCAGCTCTAAAAGGGAATGTTGAGGAAGGAAAATGAGATGCATGGATAGGATAGTGCCTTCAGAAGGTAGATATCTTTGACACATGCTAGCTGATGAGAAGACAGAGCTCCTACCACACAGATGCAAAGATTGTTCTGAAAGGAGACCTAGGAGTGCTTCCCTTCCCTCCAGAAAGCAAAAAGTCCAGGCAGATCTATGTCTGTGGAGTAACAGACTGGATGGAGCTTACAGGTGTGGCTCTGAGTCAGACTTCTCTGGGATTTACCTACTGGCTGGTGGGTAGTCGAGTAAATTACATCTCTTTGTACCCTAGTTTCCTCATCTGAAAAATGGGGATGCTATAAGATATTATATGAGTTAAGACACAGTGTTGAAAACAGTGCTTAGTCCAGACCAAGTACTCTGTAAATGATATTATTATCTTCTGTAGTGTCCTGAGGATTCAGTGAGAGACTGCACCTAAGGGAACAATAGCATTGCTCTACCACATTGAGTTGTGACAGTAAATAAGACAGGGGCCTGAAATTTGGGCCTGAGGAAGAGTGAGGATTTAATAGCTATTTGTAGACGTCCCTGTTGCTATTGCTGCTGGTATTATTGCCATTAATTGCGAACCACGTCCACAATTCCCTACATTCAGGTATTCCTTGAGCATGCGCAATCCCCAATGGAAACTCACCAGATGAAATTCTCTGTAGAGCCATTTTATAAAAGTGTCCCCCTCCCCATGACATCATAAACACACACACACACACACACACACACACACACACACACGCATCCACACCATCTTTAGCTCCCGAGTGACCTTCATAGAAAAGAAAGGGATGACAAGGTCAAGGATAGACAGTATGTCCACACAGCCAAGGAAAGCCAACTTGGAACAGCAGATTGATGGCAGGTCCTATTGTTTGAGGACTGCTAGCCATCAAATGGGCCAAGCTACTGATAAGGAGAAGAAGCAACCATTTCTTTCCAGGAAGGGCCACCAGTATACCTGAGCCCCCTTGCTCACTGAGGGGGCTACCTGGTTGGAAACTGTTACAAGGAACTATCCTACAGAACAGAAATATGTTCAGAGGGGTCTCCTGAATCCCCCTTCTGAATCCCAGGAGACTCTTTCCTTCCAAAGCTCTTCCCCCAAATGAAAGTTCTGTGATCCTGGCAAATTTCCCCCAGAGCAAAGGGGCCTGAGGCCCAAGTTAGACATGAAGAAACAGGCCCAGAGAGATGAAGTGACCTGACAAAGCTCACATGGCATATTGGAGCTCTGGATGGGCCTAGAACCAAGGTGTTTAGATCTCTCCTCTAGCACGGCCCTGGGATGAAGAACAACCCACCACCCAGGTCATGTTTATATGATCACCTGTCCAGTGCTCCTCACCACTCTGTAAGCTCTGGTGGAGCTTCTGGGTCCTTCCATTGCTCTTCTCCCCAGTATCTAGCACAGTGCTTGATATACGACCAGTTCTCAATAAATACTGGTTGAAGAAACATTGGGCAAACTCTCGAGCTGGACCCCATCACCCAGCAGGCTAGAGGATCTTGACAGTGTACAAGAAAGGACAGTAATGAAGAGGTTCTCAGCGGGCTGCCACATGCCCATGTCCAGCAACAATCACTTTGAGCAGAAATCTGCTAATTGTTCACATCTACAGAATAATAATAATAATATTTTTGACTGAGCCAAAAAGTGTCATGCTAGAAAGTAATGCATACTTTGTCTCACTTCAACCTCATGCTAACCATGTAACTTATCTCTACTTTTCAGGTGGAGAAGCTGGGTTTCTGAGAGGTGAATAATTAAAGGTTTCAGAGTTAGAAAATGGCAAAAATTCATCCCAGGACCACGTGATTCTAAGCTTATTTCCTGTCCATTGTATGAGATCATCTGGTAAAGGGGCTATCATGGCCCCTAATTTTTTAGTGGACTTCCACCAAACCTCCGTTAAACACAGGCCGAGAATACCTATAACAGCAGATTGTTGTTGTAAGATTTTCTTTTCAGGGCTGGCCTCTCTGACTCTGTGTCCTGATGGATTTAATTGCCAGGGCAGCAAGGAACAACCCATTCAACTGCCATCCACCTGGCTATGTCTTCATCACATAAAAACGTGTTGACATTTCCCAAGGGATTGACAGTGTGTGTGTGTGTGTGTGTGTGTGTGTGTGTGTGTGTGTGTGTGTATGTGTTGAGAATGGGCTGTGGATTAGGGCAGGGCAGCAAGAAAGCCACTAGAGACAAGATGGTTCCTGCCCCCAATGACTCCTCATTCTGTGGGAGAAAGAGGTAAATATAATTATGATAATACTACGCAGAGTATGAGAAAGGCTATGGGGAGGGGAATTTGAATTAACTGTTAAGTCTAGAAGGGGAATTTCTGGAGAAGGCAATGCCATTTGAATTGGACCTTGGAGCACAATTCAAATTTTGGTAGGTGGAAAAGTGTAGACTAGAAAGAAGAGCCCCCTGGCCAGAAAGAGCAGCACAGCAAAGGCATGGAGGCGGCAAAGGGAAGGGTACTTATGAGACATGGCTCCTTCTCTGGCCTGCCTCCGTCTGTGAGACCGTCTAGCTCCCATTACTCCATTGGGTTAAGAGTGGTGAGGTCCACTTGTGGTGCTAGTATTGTGCCAGCAAAGGATGACGTATTCAGACTTATGAACTTTTGACCACTTGGAAAGGGAGCTTTAAAGAAATGGGACACAGAAAACGCACTTTTATTTTATTTTATTTTACTTTTAATTTTTTTATGGTTTTTATTTATTTTTTTTTTGAGAGACAGAGACAGTGCGAGTAGGGGAGGGTCAGAGAGAGATGGAGATACAGAATCTGAAGCAGGCTCCAGGCTCTGAGCTAGCTGTCAGCACGGAGCCCTACGTGGGGCTCGAACCCATGAACCATGAGATCATGACCTGAGCCGAAGCCAGACGCTTAACCGACTGAGCCACCCAGGCGCCCCTATTTTATTTTTTAAATGTTTATTCAGTTTTGAGAGAGAGAGATCATGAGTAGGGGAGCAGAGAGAGTGAGGGTGGGGAGAGGGTCCAAAGCAGGCTCTGTGCTGACAGCAGTGACCTCAAGGTGGGGCTCAAACTCATGAACCATGAGATCATGACCTTTGATGATGTTGGATGCTCAGTGGACAGAGGCACCCAGGTGCCTCCAGAAACTGCACTGTTAAAATGGATGGAAGAGAACAGAGCAGGACTGACATGCATATGGCCCAAATTAAGCTACTCTCTGCTTTTACACCAATAGCAGACATTAATCAGTAATAGCATCTTCTTAGAGTCTTTTCAATCTTGCACTTCCTCACCCACCAACAACAGATTCCAGTTTTGTTTTGTTTTTACATTTTTTATGTCTTTATTTTATTTTGAGAGAGAGAGAGGCAGAGAGTGAGTGGGGGAAGGGCAGAGAGAGAGGGAGACACAGAATCTGAAGTAGGATCCAGGCTCTGAGCTGTCAGCACAGAGCCCAACACAGGGCATAAACCCACAGACTATGAGACCATGACCTGAGCCGAAGTTGGATGTTTAACAGACTGAGCCACCCAGGTGCCCCCAACTGATTCCAGTTTGTATATGGAATGGCTCCCATCTCCCCTCCCTACGATAATGCATAGGGTATCTGGAGAGAAGTATACAGGAGTCAGAGTTTTTCCACTTTTGGCTTTGTCACCTTGGATTATCGAGTTGGCCCCTGGAGCTATTGCTTAGTCCTTTGTAGATGGGAAGAGGAAAAACTAACATTTTTGGATGCTAGAACAGACGCCATGCTACACATTTGCTTACTTCCCTTTTCTTCTCTTCCTGGGTATACAATGAGACGGTATTTCCTAGCCTCTTCCATAGTGAGCTGGGGCCAAGGGGCTGATTTGGCCAATGGAATGTAGATGGAGGACATATGTGCAATTACCATGTCTTCCACATCCGTTGTCCCTTCGACTGCAGAGGATTCCACGGAAGGCTTCAAGGCCCTAGGATATGGGAGAATAACTAGATGGAGAGCCCAGATGCTTGAATTCTGACATGAAAGTCCACCACCACATTCTCAATTAGAATGCATGTGAATGAGAATCCAGCTTCCTTTGGGTTAAACCACAGAGACTTTGGAGTTTGTATGAAAGATGCTGTTACCTCTCAGACCAAGACAAGTGCAAACACATGATTTTATTTAAATGACTTCCTGCCTCTTTCAGGAGGATATCATTCCTCTCATTTTGCTATTTTACCGATGATAAAAACCGTGGCTCATGGTGGTGAGATCAATTCCCTAGAGAAAATGATGGAGTTTGGAAGGCTCTGCCGTCACCAATCCCTTCCTCTTTATACAGAGCCCAGAACCTTTTGATAAAGATCTGTCTGTAGTAGAGAATCTGAGGAAATTTTGAAGGTTCGATGAGTTCATAGAGGTAAGCAGAGTCCTCATCACTTAAGGAAGAGATGTGCAGAGGCTGATTAGGGCAGTGATGGTGAGAAGCCCAGGCTGGCCACCTGCCTTTGCTGGAGAAGCAGCCTGGGTGTGGGCTGTCTCCAAAACCCATGTATGCAGAGGGGGAGGGGAGGGCGCACTAGACCCAAGAGCCCTTGTGCCCCCGAGGAGCCAGTGGGATTGGGAGGTAGTGGGCTGGGGAGAGGGTGAGTGGAATAATTATTATGGCACAGCAGTAAATGAGCATACTTTTAAATATCAGCCTGATTTACAGGTTCCGCCCACTTAATTGCTTCTTTCATAAACTCTGCACATTCAATACATCATGGGAAAACATTAAAGAAAGAGTCCTCATGTAAAATATTAAAGGCCAATGGCCTTTTCAAGGGACAGCCACCCACTGCTTCCCGGCGTGGCCAGGTGTGGGGTCTGGACTGGACACAGAACTTATGTGAGACAGCTGCTGACCCGCCCCCATCCCCCAGCTCTCTGAGTCTGAAGGGACAGGGAGGGGACCCCTGGCCCTCAGCTGCGGTCCTGGCTTCTGGCCTTGTTCCCAGTTGCCAAGATTAATAAAGCAGGCAAGGCTTTGCACGTGAACTTTGCATCAGGCCCAGTCCTGCACTTATGAGAAGGGGACCTCGCCGTAAATCCTCCAAGGTGATCACAGCTTGGTACAGAAGACACCTTGTTAGGTTGTTCAAAGATTCTCAAGACGTCGCTTAAGGAAGATTTTGGTTTACTTTTAAGAACTATAAAACTGTCTCTCCCATCTTAGGTTTGAGTATCTGGGTATTGTTGACCATAAAAAAAAAATTCCCACAGAAGTCGATATTCTGCTTAAATCTGGAGGAAGTCATTAAACTCCTTTCTGTAACCACTCAATAACGAGTTCTCCGTGACCACCTACTATGTGCCCAATGCTATTAGCCAGTATGGAGTACGTACGACACCAGTCCTGCTTTTAAGGTGTTTTCCAGTTGGGAGATAAGATACAAAATACCTGCTAGCATCCAGCATCCACTGAAGGCCTACTGTGCGCCATATGCAATGCAAGGCATAAGATAGATTTGTAGAGGGAGAGTGTCTGAGCGCAGGCCACTGTAATTAATTACCAGAGGCCGGGTGGCTCACTAGAGCTTCTCACAGTTCTAGAGCTAGGAGTCAAGATAAGGGTGCGGCATGGTCGGGTTCTCGTGGGGCCCATCCTCTGGGTTTCGGATTGCTGACTGCTCCTGTGTCCTCATGTGGTGCAAGAGGGATGAGAGGGCTCTCTGGGATCTCACTGACAAGGGTCATCATCTCATGAGGGTTCTACTCTCACAGTCTAACCACCTTTCAAAGGCCCACCTCCTAATACGGTCACACTGGAAGTTAGAATTTTGACGTCTGAATTTAGGGTGGACCCAAACTTTCAGTCCACTGCAGATAACTGTGGGTAGACAGAATGAGAGTTGTGCTCATAAATGTTTAATACCCTGCTCACAGGGAAGGAAAAAGATCCCTGGCTTGTAGTATTTGTTGTAGTATAAATAAATGGAGAGTTGGGAAGAGATTGCCCTTGAGGCTCTCTTGCTAAGCAACATGACTTGGCTAACACATGGCGGATAGATTGAGCAGTTAGATTGGATGGTGTGTGCAGTGAAGGTCTTGCAGTTCAGAGAAGAGATCAGAGTATCCTCTCATTCAAGAAAGGGTTCCATGGGCAGCAGGGATGGGTGCTAGGTATCTAGAACAACCAAGGTTTGGAGAAAAGGGAGAAAAGGAATTCTGGGCCAAAAGTGCCAACCAAAGAAAAGGCACAAAGGCAGAAATGAGCAGGGGATTGATGCATTACTGGAAGCAGACTGAATTGGGGAACCAGAGCACCATGAAGTCAGAGGGAAGAGAGGATCTTGAAAATACGACTTAAGTTCTGTGTGCCATCTTGGCCTAGAGAAAGGGGTTTCAACACAGAAGAGGCCCACTGGGGGTCTCTATTCTGGTTTGGGTCACCGAAGCCTGCACTAATACCCCGGATGTGCTCCCAGTGGCACAGCTGTCTCCAGAATGAGAAAGCCCATCTAATTATAACTATAATTATAATAATAACAAACACAGAGGGAGTTGTCTGACGTCCCTTGCCTGGGACCTTATAGCTAGTAATGACAAAAGCAAGATTTGTCCGCAGGCAGTTTGGTTCTGAGTCTTCCCTCTTAAACACTCTGCTATTTCTTTTCTTTTTTAATTTTCTTTGCTGTACCGTCTAAACTTCTAAAGTTTCAAATATGTATAAAATAGTGAGCTCTTGTATCTATCATTCAATTTTAGCAATCATTAATTCACTGCCAATCTTATTTTAATCTAAACTCCTACTTTTTCTCACTCCATTATTATTTTAAAGCAAATCCCAGGCATATATAATTTCATCCATAAATACTTCAGTATGCATCTCTCAAATAGAAGAACTCATTAAACACACACACACACACACACACACAATATAATTATCCATTTAAAATTAACAACTGGGACATCTGGGGGGCTCAGTCAGTTAAGAGTCCAATTCTTGATTTTGGCTCAGGTCAAGATCTCATGATCCGTAAGATCAAGCCCACAGTTAGCTCTGTGCTGGCAGCGTGGAGACCGCTTGGGAACACCTCTCCTTCTCTCTCTCTGCCTCTCCCTGATGCACATGCATGCTCTCAATCTCAAAATAAATAAATAAACATTGAAATAGAATTAATAGTATTTTAAATTATATTCAATACCCAATCAGTGGTCACATTTCTCCAATTATTAACATGGCACAAAATAACAACTATTTGTTCAAATTAGGAGCCATGTAATGTTCATGCATTGTATTTGATTGTTGTTTGTATCTTTTCTAAGTTCTCCCCTTTTTTATGATATAAGTTATCTGTGGAAGAAGCCATATTATTTGTTCGTGATATTGCCCACAACTGGATTTTACAATTTATGGCCCTATGGTGTCTTTCAACATGTTTCTCTGCTCCCTGTGCTTCTATTAAACTGGTCATTGTTTCTAGAACTTAGATATATTGAATATTTTTAGTACAGATTCAAACATATTAAAACCAAAATTAAGCATAAAAATTAACTTCGAGTTTCCTGGTTGCCAAAGCAAAGAAATCAAAAGAAATTACTTAGTGCTTATTACACAATAACAGGAAACATAGCAGATCACTAGGAAATAAGGTTTTTCATAGTACTACAGTAATATGCAATGCAAAAATTTAAAGGGATATTGAAAAAATAAAATAAATAAACAGACATTGAATAGGAGCATTTTACAAAAAATTCAGGAACTCTTTTTTTTTTTTTGTATCTATGAAGATTCATCTTAAAAAAAATAGTCAAGATTCTTTCTCACCAAATGTTGTATTCTTCTAATAGGAGAGCCCTAAAATCTGACATATTTCTTTTTGTGATCTTAGCAGCCATTGGCCATTACTGCTTAGACCCATTATCCCATTAGAGACCATATACAAGTGACGTTCTAATTCTATCATCCCTTCTTCATTAATTCCAGAGGCTGAAATCTTTCTATAAAGAAAAAAATTTCCTTGACTATTAATTATGAACTCTTTGGTTACCTTAACAGTTCATTGATAGAATGCAGGACAAATGTCTTATTCTTTCCTTTTATTTGTTATTTTTCAAAATACTATGTTTTTCCTATCAATGTCCAAAGGTGAACCACGTGGCCTTTGTTGTAATTGCTATTTATATGTTTATTTGGTGCTTGTTTTTGTTTCATTATGAACTTGAGGATTCAGACATGGGCGATGCCTTCAAATCTGTTGCACTTGTAATGCATTTAGTGTGACAGTTACCCCCTTTTCTGACTAATGGGAATCTTCTGGGTTCTTTTGGTTCCTGAGTCATTTTGACACAACCCTAGTAGTCTTTCATATCTATAGGCTAGTCATATTTCATATCTTGAATAAGTTAATATTTTAGAGACTAGTTATCTTTAATATCTATCAACCCTAATAGTCTTTAATGTCTTACCTTCTGGAAGGACAAGGCTTGCCTTGAACGCTGTTCCCTAGACCTAGAATCAGTCATTTCTCCAATAGGAAGTCGTGTTTAGAGACCACACCCTAGGAGCTAGGGATGTCTTACACTGCTTCTACCAGAGGCAAACAGTGGTGTGAAAACTCCAAGCTGCTGTTCAGTCAAAAATCTTTCTATTTGGGCTTAGTTTCTCCTGGGTGGAAACAAAGAGGGAGCTCCCGATACAAGTAAGTTTTCAGGTTAACCAAGCTGTCTTAGTTTTCCTTTGTTTTACCCTTTAAAGGTTTATGAAAAACAAGACAAAGCAAAACTAACCAAAAAATGTCAGAATTTCCCCAGAAATCACCTTCAGTTTCAAAAGTTTCTAATGTGTCAAATTTTGCTCTGTGATCTCCTAAAAAGGAGACAGGAACTAACCCCTTAGTTAATTTGGGACATAGGGAAAGGGTTCTGAAAACAAATACTCTCAGTGTTCTTTAAATGTTCTTTGAAAAAATTCTCTAATATTCTCCAAAAAAATTATTACCTAGAGTTTTGGAATGTCGATCACCCAGTAGATACTGCTGTTTTCCCAATAATAAATACCCCTTAGCTCCATTTCCAAATTGCAATATGCCCATATATTTTTGGAAGGGCCTCAAGATTAGCTGCATTAAGCTGATATTTTTGAAACACACAGTCCAAGCAAGACTTCCTAACACAAATATCATTAACTTCAAAAGTGGTAGGAGATGGCTAGTGAGGCACCAAAGTCCTTTACTTTTCTTCCTGGGCACACAAAAAACCTATATGTTTCCCAGTCTCTCCAAGTTAAGTATGGACAAATAATGAAATTTTAGTCAATGGAACACAGGAGGGTGTAATATACGTCACTTCCAAACTTGACCCATAAAACCCTCCTCTATGGGCTCTTTTATGTTCTTAACTGCTTCTGGCTGGATACAACAGACACAACCATCACACATTTGTAGGCAATGGGTTGAATATGAAAGAGGCTCCATCATCCTCAATCCCTGAGTGGCTACATGGATGTGGATGAGAGCTGCCCCCATCAACTAGGAAAGCCTGCACTGATTTACACAACGAAAAAATTGTATATACTTCTACTAATGTTGTGCCATGATATATGTCTGGGTATATTTGTTATAGAATCTAACATTCCCTAACTAAACCATAGCTCTTATATCCAAAGGGGGCAACTCTCTATAAGGGCCAGATGCACTGGGCCCAGAAGATCCCTGCCCATACTGTCCACTGGTTCTTTACATCCTCTTGAAATTAAAGTTTGAAGCACATTATGTAGATGTATATTTTCTACTCATAACATTAAATTGGTCTGAGAAAATAAAACCAAGTTGGACGAAGCATAGCCCCTCCCCCTTAAGAATATGTATAGTCAGAATGATATTGTAGTTCAAAAAACCATACCTTAAGTAAATAGCCAAAACTAAAACACAACACAACACAGTGTACTCTTTAGTCAGATTGCCTCGGCTCCTATGCTGATTCCAATTTTTATTATCTGCAGATGCAGGCAAAAGTTTTCTGTCTTAGTTTTATTACTGTAAAATGGAAATTAAGATCTGAGTCAATTAATACCGAGTACTCAGATCAGTGCCTGGCCCATTAGATGTGCTCAGCAAAAGTTAGTTACCATTGGTGATATTTCATCACCGAATCTCTCTAACAAATATGTATCCCATGCCTCCTGTGGTCAATCTCTGTTGTTGTAGGAGGTGTTTCAGGGGTGAGAGTGTTTGATGGAGGGGAAGTCTGGCTGCCATTGTACACAAGAGGTGGATGGGAGCTTGAGAATTGAGCCTTAAGTAATACATTTTCATACACCTATTAGATTTTAATCCTGTTAGCCTCTGACAAGTCTTACTTATTCATTCCTCCATCAAAAATCAATAAAATACATGTAATACATGAAACTAGAATACACACACATAGGGGAAGGCAAAGATGAGCAAATTATGTTGAATGATTATGACTATAAAATTTCTCCTAGAAGAGTGAGGCATTCCTGAAAAAAGGAGTCCTGAGTACCTTGTAAGGTAGCATGGAATAACTTAAAGTTCAGGTACCCATTGCTTAATCCCCTGCCAATTCAAAAACAAACTTTCCGATACCTTGTGTCTGGAACTGGTTACTTCAGGGCACCAAACTCGGTGCCTTCAAGGGACCCAGCAGGTACTTCACTCAATGACTGCCATCAAGTAGCCTAAACAACATGCTTGCATCTGAATCCCTTCCAGGGGGCGGGATGGGGTTGTCTACCATGTGGGAAGGTGGACCCAGCTCACCAGTTCTAGTTTTTCAAGAGAAAAAAATCTTCACAAACTGGTTTCCATGGTCCCAGGTTGGGGGTGGGGAGAGGAAGGGAATATAGCAACTTTTCCATCCACCCAGATTTTTATGTAAAAACTTGCCATCGTTAAACGTGAACACATTCTTTTAAAAATGTTTTCTAACTGCGTATGTCCACCCACACCCAACAGCAGGCCAAACCTGGCACATGGGATTTTCAGCTTCAAACCTCTGATTTGTTTACTGGAGGGGAGTTAAGAAGATTTTGGCGGATAGAGAGTGAGAATCACTAGTGGCAAATCTTTCAGTGAAAAGGAAACAAAGCACAACAACAACAGGGCGGAGTCCTAGGCTCTGGGAAGGAAGCCATCCCATCCCCCCTTTGTTCAGGAAGCAGCGAGCATGCCAGGGGAGCCTAGCCACACGAGAGCACCCCTAATCATTGGCACACCGTGTTAATCAGCAATTTCCTCAGAGGCGAGAACCCTTCAGTAGCATTTTACCAATACGAATATTGGCCAAGTGATCACAGGGGAGAGACACAAACAGCCTGCAATAAAATATATATAAAAAAATAACTTTGGAAGGAAATGGCATATTGGAAGGATTCATTACAGAAGTTCAAACAAGGGTCTATATGTTTCCCTCTCTTTTTGATGGAATCTACAGAGTGCGTGTGATAAAATGAGGACAGCAAGGGGGCGGAGAGGGACTTGCTTGTTGAGGCATAAGGATAAGATCCAAACAGCAGATAAATAACCAAGATATCTTTATGATTATATAGGCACGTGCCTCCTGAACTAGCAAAGGTTCCCTGGCTGATACACATTTGCAATGATGTTTTAATTAACATTGGTTGGCTGTGATAAGAATGAATGGTCTGCCTGTCTTTATTTTCTGTCCATCTCCCTGCTGCCCGCCCCTCCCCTTTGGTCTTTAAGTAAACCCATGAATTTGTTCCTTCTGGATATCAGTCTCTCTTGAACTTTATTGTTTGGAATCAAAAATCCCTTGTGATTTCCAGGTTGACTGAAGGTTACATGGCAGCAGTTCAAGAACTTACCCAGAAGTTACGGTTCCTTGTAATTTAGGAGAATTGAGTTTATCCGGAGTCTGTCCTAGGCTGTGTGCAATGTAAAATTTTATTTTATCTTTAAGATAATAAATTTTCCTATAAATCTCAGAACACATAAGCTGTTTTAGACCAGTTTTGGGGGGCCTGAAGGGCTGAAAAGGACAGGGGGATCCTTCTCGTATACACACATGCACACGTGCGTGCGTGCACACACACACAACTGTGTCCTGGTATAGGTTCTGTCACAACCTTTCCATTAATGCCCTTCTAATTTGTGCTTTGTCCTACAGACCTTGATCTACTGGAAATGGTGCCCAAGTTTAGGATGTACAGTTCAGGCTTTCTGAAGGATAAAGAGAAGCTGAGGTGAGTTGCACCCTGAAATGTTAGAGGATTAATTAATAGTAATTAATTTGCTTTTGTAAAGGAAGAAACCATCTTTCCTTCTTAAGTTGATCTTCCAAGAAGCCCCGGATGCATTCCATACGAGACACTGTTGAGAATGAAAGGTCTAAAGAAGTTACACAGAGTGGCGTGTACACACTTCCAAAGGAAAGGAAAGGAAGGAAGGTGGGAGGGGAGGGAAGAAGTAAGGAAAGGAGGAAGGGCCCCACTGTTATCGTAGCCCGGGGAATGCGTGATGATGCTGTGCTCTTCCGGGGACCACCTGCATGGTTTTGTCTCTTTCCTCCTCTTTCTAGTTAACCTTAAGTTTAAGCCCCAATAAAATACAAATTTATGGGGATCAAGCTTGTCACCAGCTTTTCATTAGTGTCAGTTTCTCTTCAATTTCATCTAATTCAGTTTGGGGCATTTAAAAATGTTTTATCACACTTGCTGGAGAGGTTTTGCATACTCACCACCAGGCCAAGTAATGACCGTTTTTGAAATAAACCAAGACCTAAGACTAAGATGCGGGACTCAGATACCAATGGTGCTTGGGGGGATGTCTTTGTGGGGCCCCAACTCCTCGTGTTTTAATCAGGAAAAGCGGGTGGCAGGTCACAACGATTAGGTTTAACCTTCCTGATATACATCAGATCTGCTGCCCTTTCAACCTTCCAGCCGTGTGAGGAGGCATTCTTTCTGAAACTCATAAATTAGAGGCCAAGGTTTCTTTGCAGAGTCTAATGACAAGATGACAGAACCTTCATGAAGCTTGACTCTTTTCCCTAGACATGAGATTTTTATTTATTTTCTTTGGAACATTCAGCCACGATCCGTGGGTCAATGGGAGTCCTGCATGGATTTTTTTTTTTTAAATGAAAAAATGTTCTGGTCATGAGTGCATTCTGCTAAGATTTAAGACCCTCAAAACCCCAAATGACTCTTCCTCGTTTACATGCTTGTTTCAAAATCCACTAAGTAACTTATTTAGGTTCTGAAAGTTATATACAATATAAATCCATCCAGGCTGAAGGAAAAAAAACCCAGGAGCTATAAAGCTGGTTTCTACAGTGTTTGGACATAATGCTGTTCTCAAGTGAAATCATAAGGGAATAGAGCACTTAAAATAGGGTGTCACATTTCAAGGTAATAAATAGCAGATTGATTCTACCTCCCAATTGATCCTGCAGTTTACTTATACACAAGATGGAAAATAAAGTACCAAAGCCACTGTGATTTACTTTGTAGAAATGAGACACTCACTATTAGTTGAAGTGAATGCAAAGACCAGCTCTGACAATTTATTACAGGGCTCAGTCCAAATGTAGTTTGGATCAAGTTGCACTATCGGCACACACGTATTGCCATGCTTTTAGCCTCACTGCAATTAAACACATTTTAGGCCCTTTTATTTCTTAACATACATTTTGTTATGTTCTTCAGGTTAGATTTGCCATCCAACAAGAGGTAAAGGAGGTAAACTCACTTCCTTTCTTTGCTTGACACAGACTCCATTAAATAATGGGACATCATTGTGTCCCTTTCTATGCAAGAGTGGGTTGTAGGAGTTACAAAGAAGGATGTGGTCCATTTGCTTTTGCAATTCTCTTCAATATTTTTCTCCCTTTCAGGCACAATGTCTCAGAATATGGTTGTTTTGTAATATGGATTGAAAAACGCGTCTATTCCAATGATGTTTGGAGAATTTTCCAGGGTCTTCTGTGGCATCCTTAGTCAGTACTGTGTGACTGGAAGAGTCAGTCCTGGCTTCTGACCAGCTGGGGGATGACTGAAGGTGTTGACTCTATCGCTTCATCCTGGACAAACAGTACTGAATCGCAGTAGTGACGAAACGTCCCTTTTTCAAGCTCTCACAATATGTCATACCCCGTGGTAAAGGCTTGTCAATTCTTGTCAACCACAGGGTTGTCAAGTCCCACCTCAGGCATATGAAGTAGGTTCTAACACTATCCTTTTTCAGAGTAAGAAATTGAGGCTTGGCAAGGTCGAGCAACAGAGTAAGGAATTCAAACCCAAACCTGTCTGATTTCAGAGCCCACGATCTTGACCAATCTGGTGTATCATGCCCAAGAGGGCACATCAGTATTGTCCCAATCCCTAAATTACTGAAGACTCAAGTTCCTCATGGAGCCGCTCTTCTGAATTCTCCATCAATATATTTCATTGAATCGAACTGTATACTTTGACCACGGACCTGGTGTGAGGGTTCAAGGTATTGGTATGAAATTCCTATTCCATTTTCTCAGCACTTTTTTAAAAAAAGTTTTTGCTGTGAGCATCCTTGTGTGCACAGGGTGTGCGTGTGTGCATGCACACAGACATGCGTGTGTGCATGCAGTCTGTTCCACCACACTTCTGGCCACAGTGAGCCCTTTAGACTATGATTCTTCCCATATTCTGCTATTTCTTCTGAAAGTATCGCTTGCATGATAGTCTAAAATAATTCTTAATGTGTAAGGTTAAATTTCTTCCTTATACTTCATTGATGTGTGTTCATGTATCCTCATTTCTCAAGTGAATTAGGAGAAAAATTAAACTTGTAGACACACTGGATAAATACGTTTGGTTTTCATTTTACAGTTTCATGTAAGCTGTTCTTGCATTCTATAGCTTAAGCCTGTCTCTCTAATGTCTAGGGCAAGACATATCTGTGGGGTGATACAGACAAAATTCTGGGTTCTGAAACACCTCTTCATGACCATTCACAGCCAGAAGGAGCTCCCAAAGTTTAGGGGAGGAAATGCATTGATTAGAAACAAAATCAAAATATCCTATTATGGAATCAAATGAACAGAATGGGAGGTGATACAGAATGTAAAATGATGCAGCCCTTTGGAAGACAGTCTGGCAGTTGCTTAGTCAACATGAACCTACAATATGACCAAATATTTCCATTTCTAGATATCCAAGAGAAATGAAAACATATGTCTACACAAAAAAGTGTAGAGAAATGTCCATAGGAGCATTGATTAACAATGTCCGCAAAGTGGAAACAACTCAAAAGTCCATCTACTGACAAGAGGGTAAATAATATGTGGTGCATGCTTACAAAGGAATATTATACTTCAATAAAAAGAGATCAAGTACTGATACATGCTACAATATAGATGGTCCTCACAAAACATTATAATAATTGAAAGAAGCAATCATAAAAGACCTCGGATTGCGTGAAATGTCAAGATCAGGTAAATCTATAGAGACAGAAAGTCAATTAACAGTTGCTTGAGTTCAGGGGAGAGGGCCGCAGGAAAATGGAGAGTTATTAATAAGTACGAGGTTTCTTTTGGAGATATGAAAACATTGTAAAGTTGATGTGATGTCTGCCCAGCTCTGTGATAGTGTAAAAACCCTGTGTATTTTAATGGGTAAATTATATAGTATATGCATTATAACTAAATAAAGCTGTTATATAAAAAAGAAACTAGAAAAATCTTATATGATTGGACATTAGAAACCATGATCTGAATAATCATAAATAAAAGATGAACTCTTAATAGAAATTAGAATATACTTAGACCTGAATAATAAATAATACTACACATTAAAAAAAACTTGTGAGATTAAATAAAGCTTTCTCAGATGAAAAGTTCTAGGCTTGTATAAAATTATAATATTAAAAAATAAGCTGATATTGAATAAGCTAAGTATCCAACTTGGTTTGGCAATAATAAATCCAAAAATAGAAGAATGGAAATCATAAAAATCACAGCAGATATTAATGAAATGAAAAATAAATGCGGAGAATAGACTATCCACAAAATCAAATGTTAGTTTTCATAAAGGACTAATAAAATTGACAAGCTTTTGATAAGACTTGAAAGAATAAAGAGGGGGAGGAGACAATAAATATATTAGAAATGAAAAGGGTACTCATCACTGAGCTGCCAAGATTCAAAAGACAATAGAATTAGTACTGATTTATCCTAAGACATTTGAAAACAGTTATAAGGGACGAATTCTTAGAAAAGGTATAACTTAAAAAATTGACTCAGAAGAAATAGAAAATTTGAATAGTCATATCATTAAAGAAATTGAATTCATAGTTTGAAATAGTTCCTCTGGAGAAACACTTCCATTTGGCTGTTTTCTGATGGGTTCTACAACTTATAAATTATTCCAAACAAAGACAAAAATTTCCAGAGAAGAATAAAAAAGGGAAGAGTTTCTGGCACATTTGATGAGACTATATATTTTAATATATATATAATTGTGGTTCTAACACCAGTCAAGGCTTCACTTACGAAAAACAAGCAAATATTCTGAATAATAATATATTAGCATAAGGAATCCACTAATGTATAAAATATAGAAAGCATCATGACAAACTGGGTTTATCTCTGGAATGCAAGCTTGATTTAACATCTGGAAATCAAGGAATTAATTCACCATTATCAAGAAATCAAAGGAATGAAATTACATGATCATCTTATGAGCTGCGGGAGAATGTGTTGAGTATGTATTATGGTCCACCCACTAAAAAGACGCTCATCAAAC
>NC_043715.1:30704796-30778091 GCF_006229205.1 Suricata suricatta | reverse complement strand
AATAAGCCATGAACAACAACAACAAAATATATATATATATATATATATATATATATATATATATATATATATATCTCTTTAAGGAGTAAGAAGGGAATAAAAACGCCTCTGCTTGCACATGATGTCATTTGTCTATATAAGGCAGCCAAAATTATCGCCTGAACATTTACAGAAATTAAAAAGAGTTTCTCAAAGTTGCTGGTTTCAAAACAATCAGGAAACAGAGGTGCAGAGCTTCTCTAAACACTATCTACAGTTAAAGAACATAACAAAACATATGGTTTACAGCGGCAACATGAAATAGAAAGCATGTAAGACTAAATTAAATAGAAAATGTGCCAGATCCTTATGGAGAAAATTAGGAAATCATATTGAAAATCATTTCTTAACTATATAGAGGAATAGAAAAGATTAATAGAGTAAAAAGTATAGTTTGAGTCCAGATTTTTCTATAGATTGATGTAGTTTCATTCAAAATCCCAGTGGGAGTTGATTTTGACATTGGGCTGACACAGAAGACTCAAGAATGCTCAAGAAAGAACAAAGAGAGAGGATTACCCTACTGGATATTGACCGCTTAAAAAGCTCCAGCAATTAAGACACTATGATATTGGAACAAGGGTAGGTAAATAGATCAATGAAATGGAAGAGAAAATCCAGAAACAGCTCATGTCAGCATGGAAACCAGCCTTATGACAAAAAACGGTGCTTCATATGCGTGAGCTTATTCACTTGAGAAAATATGAAACTGGCCTGTCCTTTACTCCTTTCGTAAAACCAATGCCAGGTGGATTGAGGCCTTATGTGAAAGGCAACCTCACAAAAATTTTGGATGAGAATTTCTGGAAGCTTTGGGTTAAGGTAAGATCATTTAAACGGATTTTGTAAAGCAAAGTAAAAACCATAAAGCAAAAGATTGATCAACTGTGTTCATCAAAAGGCTCTTTAAAAGGAAGGAAGTGACAGATCTTAAAGCCGCAAGAAGATATGCTTGTAATACATGTAACCAATAAAAGGAAAGTATCCGAAATGTATAAAAGCTCTTAAAGAACACAAGGAAAAAAAGATAAGCAACCCAATAGGAAAGTAGGCAGAAGATTTTATCACTCTTTGCAAAACAAGAATTACAAATGGCCAACGAATATAGGAAAAGATGCTGATTATCAGTAGAAACCAGAAAACTGCAAATTGAAGCCCAGGTGATATTATTTTACACCTAATGGACTGGCAAAAATTTTAAATGTCTGACTGGATTATATTTGGTAGATTATATAAAGCATTACACACTTCCTGTAGAAGCTTGAAATTTAGTGCAACCATTTTCGAAAACAGTTTTGCATTTACTATTTAGCAAATTAAAGAAAACCCATGCCTAACAAATACATTTTACCCTTAGAATCATAGTCGACATTAACAAGATAGCAGCAAAGCGTATTCCAGGCAAAGCAAAATAAATCCCAAAACTGAAGAAACACAAATACCTACAGCGATGAGAATGGAGATAAGCGAATTCGTAGCTACAACAGAAGGGTGAAAATTGTATTTTCCATGGCCACACTTAACACTGAAGAAGTTCAAGACATAATGCTGAGAGAAGAGAGCCACAGATGAGTCTCTAGTGCAGCAATCCCTTTGTTCAGAAGCATACAAGACTGAACAGATAAGAAATAGAAAGAAAACAAGGGAATGATAAGACATTTAGATTAAGAGATGCATTGCTAATCTATTTAACTTAGGCTGGTGAGTCCCTGGATGCGTAATAGTTTTCTTTTTTTCGTAAAAATGCAATATAAATATTTTAAATTATTTAATAGAAACAATTTCTAAATGTCCATAAAGCCATCGATTGTTAGAAATGAAAGCACCTCAGAGACAATCTTGTACAGTGAGCCTCAAATGTGACAGCAGTCCCTGAAATGAAGAGGATACGGATGAGGGTGACGGAGAGCATGCTGGCTTGCTCTCCCACTGAGAAGTTCATCATTCCTGATATTAACCTACTGAAGCTGGTGAACGGGTTCCCTTCAAAAACTATCAATGAGAACCCATTCAAGTCAAAGTTCTCTAAATCATAAAGTCACTTTGACAGAGCGCCTTTGTCATCTGTGCTATTTGTTGAGGGGGGGGACAGGAATGGAGATGCAGCCCCAGTGGAAATCACCATAACCCAGAGCGAGCTGAGTCACGCCTCGCTTGTAGTGACCTGCTCTTTCTGGTACAGTGTGAACAAGCAAGGTGTTTATGTGCACAACTAGCTATTGTTTCCCCCAAAGTTCTCTTTTATTCCCAGAATCTGGGTACCTCTGTGTACATTATCCAGTCTGCCCACTACGATGTAAGAACAGCTATTAGAAAGGTGGTTGACCTTTATTGAATACTATGTGTCAGGTGGTACACACTTTATCTCACTGAATTCTTAGGATAACCTAACGAAGCGGGTACTATTATTCTCTTCGTTATAGGCACGAAGTAATACAGGCCTTATAAGGTTAAGAAACTTACTGAAGGTTTTAGTGCTCATAAGTGACTGAGCTGGGTTTGAAGCCAGTCCTGGTCGATTCTAGTGTCTGCTGGCCTGGCCTTCTTCCTAGGCTTCCTTTCTCAAGAGCTGAAAAGCTCTGATCACATGCAATCTCTCTATTTTAGGGGCAAGGAAACCAAGGCTAAAATCGGAGGTCGCTATGCAATAGGGATGGATGGAGAACACCAACAGCGATTGTAAGTGGTAAGTCTGACAACAAATGCATTGCGTTCAAAAGTCAGGAAAACCCATTTAGCTGATTTCCACTTGTTTGCTTATCTGTGAAAGGAGAGAAGGGTCCTACTCTCAGTGGTTCTGAGGATGTTTTAGGTCATAGGATCTCTCCCCAGAAGAAAGTACGTATGTACACATCCATGCAAATGATGCCAGCACCGTCCATTTCCTGAACCCCCCTCAAGTCTTATCAAGATGAGTAGATTCAGTTCAATAGCCTCTGCATCCCAAAGATGTGTGACGTTGCTTCCAGCAGGATCTTTCAGCTATTCTAAAATATCTCTTCAAATAGCGACGAAAGGGAGCCTTCCCTGTCAGCCGTGGGCAACAGCGGTCGCCTTTGGTCCCCAATCCTCTGCCATCCGCAAACTGAGAAACTCAGTGGGGCCTCTCCAATATTTTAGTGTCTACCAAGGAGGGCTTTCTGTCAGGCTTGTTGGCAGTAAAACAGGAAATGAGGACGGGGACATTAATAGCCTTTGTAAACAGCACCTTCAAGGTCTTCAATCACCAATTTGAGGGTGTTCACCACCAGGGTGGAAAAAAAAAAGAAGAGGAAAAAGCCAAACAGGAAATGCAATGAAAGGAGATGAAAGCAGATCAATAAAGAGAGAAACATTTGGTTTGAAGTCTTGCTTTTAAAATAATGGGAACCCCACCCCCCCTCCACGGCCACCCCTTCCAGAAAGTAATTTGGGGCATTCCCGCAGGTCTGGCCTTTAGGTGTAATTGCCCCAGATTGCAGCCACACAGAGGTTTAGAATTCCAGGACTTGTGCAAAGACTTCAGTTTGGGGACATAGATTTATTGCCACCTTTTAAATAGATTTTTTTAAAAAAAGAATTCACTTAATGTTAGAGGACAATACCGTGGGTTTTTTTTTTCTTCTTCCCAAATTAAGGAAAGGCAGAAAGAGCTATCCTCAGAGACTTTGCTCAAAGGACAATGCAATGCCGTCATATGGAAATGCATCTGGAGTTGAATTTCTGGAGCAAAAGAGATTTTCTGGCACAAGAAAACCCTCAGAGCCTTGAGAGTGAGACACTGGTCCCTGTGATCCCCTAGGTCATTCAGAATCCAAGAGCCTCTAAGGAAATGTAAAGCATGGTCCCTTCGAGATGATGGGGTTCTTGAAAATCCAAGCTCCGTGGAGGCCTGAAGGAAAACCTAGTCTCAGCAGAGCAGGAGTGAAGAGGGAAGGGGGAACGTACTGCATCTCAAGACTTTAATGTTCATGTAGGCCTTGAACTACAGGTGAATTTCATGACCAACTTTTCCTTTCTGTTCTTCAGAGACGAGACCAGAGAGTTGAAGAGATTCTAGCAAGAAGGTGAAAGGATGGGAGGTGAAGGAGAAGAGAAGGAGGCAGAAACACAATTCAGCTGCACGATAGAAGAAGCCATTGTCTGTGACGTGAAAAGATGGACATTCCAATCCCAGCCCTAAATGGTGCCGGAGGGCCCACCACCTGCACAGCTCATCCGATCTCTGTGGCTGAAAGAGTCTCCAGCAAGAGTGTGGATTTTGTGAAAATCCCAAATGCTCTCCCAAATTCTGTTCTACAAATTGAACAGGATGAAATCACTCTTTCTGTTAATTTTATAGTATCAACTATGTTGAAAGTAAACACCTGTCATTTCATATTATAATCACTCAGCGAAAGGAAGAATGTGCATTATTTTGAGTATAGCGTCTATTCAGTCATTAAATAATGTTTTTTCCCCACACTTATTTTGGGTTGGTCTCTCTATGTAGCACTCAACAAATAGTGAGTAGACAGCCCAGAATATTTTTTTTTCCTCCGGCTCTTTTTCCCATTTTTTAGACCTTAGCACCCTACCATACCCACAAGGGGACAGAAGGAAGTTGACAAGCGTGAACTGCAGGTGCTGTCTCTTTTGTTCTCTGATTTTTTTTTCCAGGATGGGGACAGGCACAAACCTAGGTGCTTTATGACATCTAAATTACTTACTCATCTCTCCCTTCCCGATCTTAGTGATTTACTTGTCTTAATTTTGTAGATACTCCCCTGCAAGACCTCCCCCGCACTGGGACTTCAGGTTTCCCCCACGTTCTTCACTTGAGTCACAGTCTCTGTGGTCATCGGGTCACAGGGCACTAACTACCGCCATAAACCATTGAGGTCGCTCCTTCTCTCTCGGGACAGCTTGAGAGAAGCCCACTTCTCTCCGGGCGATATATATCACACGTGGGTGCATACCCAGCAGTCAGACTCGGAAGTGCCCATCAAAAATCCAGTGACTACTGCAGCTTGTTCTTGGTCCCACATTGGGCTCAGCTGGGGCTTTCTAAAAATACAGTGGCTCAGTCCCCACGGCGGGAGATTTTGAGATCAACGTCTGGTGTCCCTGGGGACAGGGATTTTGTAAAGTTTCTTAGTATACTTCTCTTTGCAGCCATGCTTGAGACCTGAGGACTTAAGAGTTTTTCATTCCTTCTTGACTCTAGATCTGTTTCCTGCCCACAGGCAATGGGAATTGATGATACACCCAAATATGCGAAAACTTCTATGCACTTTCTTTCTGAAGTTTCTGAGACTGGGAATTTTAAGAGCCATCCATAAACTCCCCTTTCCTCCACCCCCAGCAGGGGGGCGGGGGACAAGGGAGTTGTTCCCCGGATTGTTTATGAAAACAGTGCCCCTGCTGAGATGCAAATGGCAACCTCACCCTTAGAGCCCAAACCAGTTCTTTAAATAAAATGTACTCTCTTCTCCGATTCCCTGAAATCTGTATCAAAAGCCAACTTCTCAAATATTGTGATGGGGTTTTGCATCAACATAAGAATCCCTTCCCGAGGCGGTTCAGTCAGTCCCTCAGCTCTGTGGTGGCTGGCTGGTGGCACCTTTGTAAGAAGCTTTGTAAGAAGGCCCAGTCTTTGTCAGCCTGCAATTAAATCAGAACTGACGAAGCTTCATGTTCAGAGCCCAAACTATGCAGCGTTTTAAGAAATGCTTGTTCAAGCTTGGTGGGAGTGGGAGAATCCTGAAGTTTCATCACAGAAAAAAAAAATCACATGAAAGGCATTCAGTGAATTCATCAAGCTCTTCCTTCCTAAAAGTCTCTTCTTGATGCCAGGTGCAAAGTGGCTTTAACACTCAGAGGCAAAGTATCTTTTACACCATAAAACACTGTTCTGGGTCAACATGAAGAGGTTTACTAGAGAGAGTGTAAACTTCTCAGAAAGATCAGATAATGGTTCCTCGGGCAGGTGCAGCCCAGACATCAATGGCTGTGGATGGAAAATCCTTGCATGACTTGATTTAAAGAGTCCTCTCTTCGAAGTAGGGAGAGATGGAGAGAGCAAAGGGAAGAGGAGAAGTGGGATTTCAGTTGATGCTGGAATCCACTGCAGACCCTATGACCAATTTCAACACTGAAAACTCTACAAGCATAATGGCAGACAAATTTGCAAGTGGGAAATGCGTCTCAAACATTGAAAAGCCATAGAGGACAATGCTCTTGGTAGCACAGTCTTAGGACTTACAAGTTCTCAGATTCTTGAAAGCTGTAGAAAGTAGGGTAAGTATTGCTCCCTTGCAAAGAGTTTGGCCCAACACCAATAAATTACTCCCTGAAGCTGTGGCAGGCAAAGTAGGTTAAAACTGTGGCTTTGGCTCTTTCTGAATTTTCAGGACCTTCGAGTGGACTTCACGATGTATGATGTTACCCTGATCCAACGTCCTACCCCCTCGCCTCATGCAGAATCTCAACCAGTGCCTCCTTTAGATGGGAATGCCCTCCTTCATTATTACGATGAGGATTTCATCCAGAAAAATAGTTCTTCAAAATAACTGCACTCAGCTTTGCTTAGTTTCTAGTTACTTTTTAAATTTGAGGTAGGATGAGTCGGAGTGACCCAGTCTGTGTGAAAGATGTGGTTAAAGAGGCAGAAGGAGAAAAGGGAAGAATATACAATCTGGAAGAGTCTTCCATTCCTAGGCTCACAGGAAAATCCCTTCTCCGACCTGGGAACTACTGCTGTCATCATATATAATTTTTTGTATAAGCCACGGTATAAATGGAAAGCAATTATGGCTGAAATTAATGAAAGGATGGTGCAACACTTCGAGGAAACTGCAGGTCTTTTTTTTGCCCTGAGAAATCAAGACTGTACAAGATAATGAGTTATCCATCTGAGAATTCTGATTAGAATTATTTTTAAATTTTATTTGTTTGTTTGTTTGTTTGTTTACATATTTTTTTTTTTAGAGAGAGAGAGAGCATGAGGCCGGGAGCGGGGCAGAGAGAAAGAATCTCAAGCAGGCTCCAGGCTCAGCACGGAGCCTGATACGGGGCTTGATCCCACAACCCTGGAATCATGACCTGAGCCAAAAATCAAGAGTTGGATGCTCAACTGACTGAGGCACCCAGGTGCTCCCTGATTAACATTCTTCATTCTGCTTGTTACCTTTTTATTTTTTCCTTTAAGTGAAAAAAAAAATAAAGAGGTAATACATGCACCTGAGACATTGGTAAATAAAACCAAAGGGCACATAATTGGAAGTAGCCTCCTTTCCATGACCATCCTCCAGGGAAAATCACCTGTGTCCTGAAATCTAGGCTTAGGATGTGGAGCTAGATGAAGACCAGGCCAGCCGCCTCCATACTCTTCAGACAGCTGATGATACAGGGCAAGCAGTTTATGGGGTCATTCCACAGCCTAAGAGAGAGGTGACTGCTATTTACTGAGTGTGTTGAATCCTGCGTTTGTTCCTGCATTTAACTCCTTCAACACCATGTCAGGACCAGTTACATAATGTATGCAATTCAGTGCAAAATTAAAAGTTAGAACCCCTTGTACAAAAATTAAGAATTTCAAGATGGCGCTAGTAGAGCACCTAACCAAATGCAAGGCCCTTCGGGAAAGCAGCGACAGCATGCCCATGGAGCCAGCCCTATTAGGGAAGTGTTGTTATCGCCAGTGAACAAATGAGGTAATGAGGTCCAGAGAGGAAACATGACTCACCCAAGGCTGTTGGGCCAGGGAGAGTCACAAGCCATATTCAAACAAGGTGTGTTGGACCCCAAAGACTGCGGTCTGTCCGCATTCTGGAGCTGCTAAGTCTCTGAACCTTTCAGGGCATCTTCCTGGGCCAAGGGGGTAAATCACTATGCAGCAATGTTTGTATGGTCCATGTAGAAAGGAGCCTGCTGAGCAATGTTTAGGGTGATCAGCACATTATGATAATTCAAACCAAATTATAATTCTTATCTTGGATTATGAAATGCCATCCAGAGTGCCATTTCATAGATGAATCAAGTTTATTTATAATAAGTATGTCTAGTCAAAATACGAGAACTACTTAACATTATAATTAAAACTGATACATATCTAGTTGAAAAACTATCCAGTCCCTAAAACACTTCACAGGAGATGGCTACATACTTTGGCACAAAATCTCTCTGCCCGTTCCAAAACATTTAGTTTTTTATTCTGAAGGGGAGAGCGTAACGTTTTCCCACAATATCATATCAAACAAAAGTGCAGGATTATGCATTCAATAAACCTCAGCACCGGGTAGCCCGGGCATCAACTGTACTTGTATTGTAAGCTGAGACTCAAGGAAACATTTATTTATTTGAAATATTTTTGCCCATAAGTTATACAAACAGCAATATTTCATTTCACGGTGTTTTAAGACAGCTCTGTAGACAGAAATCCTGCAGACCCAGAGCTATGATCATGCTTACATCTGTAGACAGATTTCTTTATTGTTTTTCTTTGAAGTCAGATAGCCACTGAGAATTTTACATATGAACCTAGTTCACTGGAAATGGCCTGTAGACTATGAAAAAGCATAGAACTCTTGTCCATTAAATTCATTATTTTCTTTACACATGTGGCCAAAAGCATCACAACTCTCAGATGGCAGATCTAGGAGTGGGACCTGGTGGCCAAGAAAGACTTAGGGGTAGTTTCAAGGGGACAGAAGCAGGCAGATGGGGGAGGACGGAAGATGATATGGTTAAGATAGGAAGCGCTTGGAGTTATCTCTTAGAGGTGGCCCCAAAGGCCAGTTAGTGGCCCCACTTGTGAAATCTCCAAGGAGGAAGTTTTTACAACATCACTATTAATTACTCAAAGTATCAGGGCACCTGGGTGGCTCAGTTGGTTAAACATCCAACTTTAGCTCAGGTCACGATCTCACAGTTTGTGAGTTCAAGCCCCACGTTGGGCTCTGTGCTGACAGCTCAGAGCCTAGAGTCCACTTTAGATTCTTTGTATCCCTCTCTCTCTGCCCTTCCTCTGCTCATCTTGTCTCTCAAAAATAAACAAAATGTTAATAAAGTAAAATAAAACAAAATATCAAAAGTTCCTCTACAGGATCAACCTAATATTTCATTGGGGTTTTTTCTTGATTTCTTTCATTTTATAAATAATTAGCCTCTCTTTCCATTGCTATTATCAGTGGGAATGGGCTAGACCAGTGGTTAAAAAAATTTTTTTAATGTTCATTTATTTTTGAGAAAGACAGGGTGCAAGCCGGGGATGGGCAGAGAAAGAGAGGGAGACACAGAATCTGAAGCAGGCTCCAGGCTCTGAGCTGTCAGCACAGAGTCCAACGCGGGGCTTGAACTCACAAATGGAGAGATCATGACCTGAGCTGAAGTCAGATGCCCAACCAACGGAACCACCCAGGTGCCCCTAGACCAGTGGTTTTCAAAGTGTGGTCACTCTAACCCAGAAGCATTGCGTGGGCACCCAACTGAATCTTTCTCTCTGTAGCTGCAGCCCAGAGATCTGTGTCCAACATACTCTCCGTTTTATTCTGACGTGAGCTAAGGTTTGAGAACCACTAAACTAAGAGATGAGTACCTGAATTGGGAGCGGGGCGGGGGGGGGTTTCCTCTGGAGAAGTAATGAATTTCTAGTGATGTCTAATTTCCATCACAAGGAAAGACCCTGCCTGTCCTCAGAGCAAGAGCCTTTGCTTCAGACAACAAGGAAGGATGTAGATTTACACATTCTATGGGTTTTCTGTGTACCCTTAAAGCAGGTGTATTCTAAAGTTAGGTATGGTTTCTGTTTTTAAAGCAAAGGTGTCATAGGTTTTCTGACAGGTAGGCATCAAAAGTCTCCACTTTCACTGCACCAGAATCACCTGGGAGCATCTGAAAACAGCCCCAACATTCCTTACCCCTCCCCTAATATTCACATTAATTGGTCTGGGTGGGACCCTATCTTTTTAAAGTTCTTCAGATGATTCTAATGCACATTCAGGATTGAGGACAGCTACTACACATGTATGGTATTGCTCCTACTAATATTAACAAATATAGTTCAGTGACTTGTTTAGTAGATATTTGAGATTTAAATCATCCCTTTACCGCAAAGGAGTTCTGGGCCCTAATCCTATCTGAATGTCCATTGAACATCCCTTTTCCTGCTCTGGGCCTCAGTTTCCCTGTCTGTCCATTGAAGATCCCGCCAATGATGCTGTCTGGTTCTATGCCTTGTACTTGTCTCTGCAGTGGCCCAGAGACTTCACAAATCGGAACCCTACTGGATGCTGATGCTGGCTGTCCCCATCCAGCTCCAGCAGCTCAGGAAGGAGAGCTCAGGAGGAGATAAGGCTTAGTCCTTGTCTGCTGCTGACTTCAGTTGACATCAAATGTGTATGAAGAAAGAATGATCTATTTATTTTTTAAATTTTTAACGTTTATTCATTTTTGAGAGAGAGAGAGAGAGAGAGAGAGCGAGCGAGGGAGCATGCGCATGTGTGGGGAAGGGGCAGAGAGAGACACACAGAATCTGAAGAAAGTTCCAGGCTGTGAGATCATGACCTGAGCTGAAGTCAGCCTCTTAACTGACTGAGCCACTCAGGCGCCCCAAAGAGGAAATGATTTAAACATCCCAGGCTCCCTCCAGTACCCTGATGTTTGTTATTAAGAATGCTCTAACTTTGGGACACCTGGGTGGCTCAGTCAGTTAAGTGTCTGACTTTGGCTCAGGCCATAATATCATAGCTCGTGAGTTTAAGCCCCACATTGGGCTCTGTGCTGACAGCTCAGAGCCTAAATAAAGCCTGCTTCAAATTCTGTGTCTCCTTCTCTCTCTGCCCCTCTCCTGCTCTGTATCTCTCTCTCTTTCAAATATAAATAAACATTTAAAAATTTTTAAAAAAGAACATTCTAATATTGGTGAATTGTTTGCTGAGACCTAGGTGGTCCCAAGACCTGACCCCAGGGGACTCAATCATTTGCATACCCACTCAGGCTTCCGATCTTTAAGAACACCACCTGCCAGACACTCTACTGAATCTACTCAACCAGGAACTCATTCCAGAAGCCCTCTGAAGAAGGGACTATGCCTTATGCTTTCCTAAAATCTCTATTCGTTGCTATTCCCTGCCTTTAACCAATGTTCAACACATAGTTAATGAGTCAACAAGTAAATAAATGTTGAATTCTGCAGGAGTCCAGCTCCTGCAGGTCCAGGGTTCCCCTGAAGGATGACAGTGTAGGCCAGAGAGAGAGTGAGAGAGCTTTGTGTTTCCCTCTGATCACCAGACAGGCACCCCTGCCCACCTGGCAGGTATCTCTGCCCTGTCTGGTTTTCAAGCTTTATTTATGGTAAAAGGTATAAGGACCAGAAAGAGCAGTAAATGATTTCTCATAGATAAGTTGTACAATTTTCCTGGACATGGGTTCTCCATAAGTTACATTTCTAGTAGTAATGATTGTCATAAAAAACTTAGCTACAGGCACTCATGCTGTCCCAGGTATTTTTTACAAAACCTCAGGTCTAGCCTTAAGGAAGTGACCTTTAACCAAGAGACAAACAGCACTGTTTAGTAAAGGTCAGTTTTTTATGAGTAAGGGTCATTAGGCTATTTCCTCAAGAGAAAGTTCCCAGAAAAACACGTTCTCAGAAGACATAACGTCTGCTCTCATAGTCCCAAAGATGATTGATACATTTTATTGCAGCAGTGACTTTCATAAAGGCGTTCAGGCCCAGAAGGTAGTCAGTTATCAGTTAATTGCTTAGGGGAAAATTATATGTTGCATTAAGGTGTATCTAGTTTATTCATCTTTTCCCTGACCAGGTGCAATCATGCCACAGGGACAGGGCAGGGGGACAGGCCGCTCCTGACACTAATCAGCAGAGCACTCTGAGGTTTGGTGCCCAAGCAGAAATGAAAAGTTCAAGAGGGTAGATTTTGGGAGCTATATGGGGGCAAGAGACCGTGCGAACCTGCTGTACCCTCACCAGGAATTTTCACTCTACCAGTAAGTTCAAATAGCTCCCAACAGAATTCTATTTTTAAGAAAAGGGTGGATGAAAACAGCTGATAAGATTGATGAAGGGGATGAGGATAAGGTTGATGACAGTGATGCTGAGGATATTCAGTGTTCTGTAGGTATACACACTTCACTTTATCCTCATATTAGGCAAGGAGGCAGGTACTATAATTATCAGCACCATACAGGTGACGAGATGGTGCCCATGAGGTTATGTAACTTGCTCAAGATCACCAAAGAGTGGTTGCAGTAGGGACTCCAGCCCAGCCTCTTCTGACTTGGGATGTTTACCATTATGCAGCACAATTAAAATCTCTTTAATGGCTCTCAAGAACCTACCACATCCCTTGGTACATTCCTATACAACATTTTGATAGAATTATATATCTGTAAATATTTGTGCTCAGATGCTGTACCAGGCCTATTGTAAGGACGCAGGTCCGATCTGGCCCTCCTCACCGGGCATTCCCGGCCTTCCTGGAGCTGGTCGCACCGCTGCCAAGGGGATGCGCCCAGCAGCAGCCAGGCACCAGGGGGGCGCGGTCCCCAGCTGCAGGTCCGATCCAGCCTTCCCCTGTACTTAAAGGGGAAGGCACGGCTTCTCCTGAAAGGGCGCACCTTAAGGAGGGACAACTCCTGCAGCGCCCAATTGGGAGAGGCCAGCCGATACCTTTGACCTTTCTAGAGGTGGGCCTAGTTACGCCCCACATGGGGCATCCTGAGCCCACTCTGATTGGTCAATACTCCAACTATTGTGATTGGCTCCCACAACTGCCAGTATTGATGGGGGGGGCAGGGATTGGATCACTGTACACCTGTCGTCATTTCCTGTAACTCCCCCTCCCAAAGGCATAGAAGGCCCTGCCCTGCCTTTGTTTGGGGCTCTCTCCACGTGGCCAGCTGGTCGGCTGGAGACTGTGAGCCTGAGCTAAGCTTGTAATAAAGACCCTTTGCTTTTGCAGGCAGTGACTCAGTCTCCCTAGCAGTCTCTGGTGTTTGTTTTGGGGTGATTTTACAAACTTGGGTACAACACTATCAGAAGTCCTGGAGTCAAAAAGATGGGTGATGTGCTTCAACCATCCAAGACCTCATAACCTTTTGGGGAAGACAGTCATGTATACATCAATACACAATATATGTACAGTTCAAAGTATGTGCAAAGAGGAGGAGGCCTTTGAATTGCCTTTTTGTGGTCTCACAAAAAGTCAGCAGGTCAGATTACTAATCTTAGACAGGTATCCTGTCTTATAAGGGAATAGTGATGTTGTAACAAAGAAACCTAGGAATGTATACACATATGTGCATATACAAACATCAGCAAATATATGATATTTCATACATAATATTGTATCAGTTGGCACATCTGCAGTGTTTCCTAAAATTTCCTGATCATTAAGAACTTGTTAAAAATCCTCAGATGCATTTTTATTTTATCAAGTGTCCTAGGAGATACTTTCGGCTCCAGCAAGATTGGGAAAAGATGCATCTATGTATAATGGAGTTCACATCTCATTTTAAATGTGCTTTAATGTTTAGCATATAATTTTTAAGAGGTACAATAGAATCGCTTTACTGAATTCAGTAAATTCAGTGAATTAAATTGAATTTCTGAATTGAATTCAGTAAATTGAATTGAAATTCTACATCCCACCCATCAAAATGTGTACTCGAAACATAACTTCTTAGAGCTAAAACCCTGATATAGTGTTACACTGGAACCTTTTTTGACACCCCCTAATCCAACACACACACACACACACACCACTACATGGTGCCTAAGCATAGATGCTCAAAATCCATTGAATGGCTCTGTGAGTATGGCTGTCCCTAAGGTGATCAATGATTCCTTAACAACAGCATTAGAAGAAAACCTTATCCAAATTACTACTCCTAATGTAAGCTATGCATGCAAAAATATGGGGACCTTGTCAAATATCACTTCCTCCATTTCTTTCAGTGAAAGCACCTAAAAGTGGGATTCTTTTTTTTCAATACTCAACAGTCATATTTACTGGGCACAAAGTATTCCTGGGTAATCCAGTTTTCCAAGTGCACCTTTGTCTTCCCCAAGTGCCCCGTCTGTTTCCAATCTCCAAACATTTTTACAGTGCAATTAAAGAAGGCCTGCGTTAACATCAAATATTTAGAACTCTGTGATTCTGATTTAGAATTTAGCTTTGGAGTAAAACCCAGGGTAAAACCGCTTCTGTTAATCAGCTTCAAAGGGGGGCTCTGTCCATTGTCCTCTAAGGCTGACATGACATGGGCCAAGTCTGTATGCTTCTGGTATGCTGGCACTAAAATGAACGGCAGTGGAGTCTAATGATTTGACACCACAGCCTTCCTTTCATGGCTGGGACTTCCGATGGAGTAAAGAAGGTGGAGTTTGGGGAGTGGGAACCAAAACAGCATCTCTGAATGAGTTTCCAAGGCTGCAATATGCAAATACACTCTACTCAACCCTCTACTATAGCTGCAAAGGGTTGGCCAGCCTGCTATGAATCAGGTAAGTTAGAGTCAGTAAGACTCACTTCTGGAATTTTGGTTTGAAAGAGAAATCTTTCTTCTGTAATATTTACTGAGAGAGTAATAATAATATTATAATAGCCTTCTTGCTTCAATATCAATTGGAAAACAGACTCTTAGGCTCTAAGTAGAACCTATGGATTCATGTCATGGAAATAGATTAATCAGGATTCTTTTCTTTGGATATGTCAGAAACCGGATCAGTGGCTCAGACACAGATATCAGGACTTGGTCACTCTCTCTCTGTCTCTCTGTCTCTTTTTTCTTTTGTCTCATTTCCCTCCATGTGGCCTCATTTGAGACAAGGTTTTCCCATCCAGTGACATAAGGGGCAGTAGGCTAATAGTCTAGTCTTTCAGTAAGTCCAGCAGAAAGAAATTTTTCTTCTCTACTAAGGTTCTAGAATGGAGTCTCACTGTCCCTGGCTTCCTGGCTTGGGTGAAATTATCAACCCTTATCCAATCACAGCAGCCAGAGTGGATGGATCGCTTGGATTGGCCAGACCCGATCTCATGCACATCCCAGGTGTGGGGGTGTGCTCAGCCTCAGCAGCAAACAGGAGCTAAAACTTGGAAAGGAGTAGCTGTGCTTTAACCAGAAGATGAGAAAATGGTTCTTGGGCAGACAAAGGAGACCAAAAGAGAAGGAATCTGTCCTTACGTAACCTGCATGGTAAAAATACTAGTCCAGGTGTAGACTTCCAACAGTATGATTATGGCTTACTGTCTATTGTTAAAAGACAATTTTTTTTTAGAAAAAAGAGAACATCACGATTCCCATCAGCGAACACATGACAAAATTTTTATTTAAGTCATTAAACAAATTGAGGGAACAATGCAGAATGTCACAACCAGTTCAAAGGAGAATCTGAAAACAGCCACATTTTTAGATCGGGAGGATTGACAGAGAGGGCGAGCCGCTCTTCCCCCGACAGGAGGTAGGTGCCTGTCCACAGAGAGAATCCTTTACATTGGCCTCAGCTCCCTGCACCTTACAATTCAAAGGCAGGGGATGTGAGACCCAGAAAACCCGGAAGGGGCTGTCCCACTCAAATAATGCAGTTTTCCACTAGAGATGCCCATCATCTCTTCTGCTTATTCCAAATTTCCTTACAGCCTCAAAGAAGGAGGAGTCTCGATGGGAAAAGAAGGCAGGTCTCCTTAGCTCTGGCCTCACTATTTATATAGGTGCAGCATGAGTGTTGTTGCATTACCCTGGTAAGGTTTCTTCAGCTTGTTTTGCTGGAAGTTTCCATATAAAATATTAGATTAGATGTGAAAAGCCTCTGTGATTTGCTATCCTGAGGCTAGGTAGGAAGTCAAGCCCCAAAAACTCTCTCTACCAGATTTTACCCATAGTACCTATACATTCTGGCTAATTGCACCTGCGAAAATATTCCAAATTTCTTGGCTCATCAAGAAATAGCCTTCCTTAGAACTGGGACCCTGCTGTAAGCTGAGCACTGGGCCATTGGTTTTCCTTGGAAGACTACCTAAGCATTGGCTCTGGAAAGTGAATCTTAGTGCCCAAAAAGTGACTGATCATGCTCAATGAAATGAGCATCATTCTCAAATTTGACATCACAGGCGAGGCCTTGAATGGGTAACCAGTTTTTCGAATCGCATCCTGGTCCAATGACAGTGGCATTCTTACTGAAGCTATGCAGATAACAACTGGATGGCTGTAGCAAGTAAGGGTGAGAGTTTATGATTCAGATGAAGGGATGTCAGTGAGAATAATATATTATTTTTTAAATGCTTCATTTTCAGTTTTCAAAAGAGGTCTACTGAATTGTTATGAGCAACTGATAGCTTGACAAGGAAGAGAAAGGGCTTCCTTTTATTTTTAGAAAATAAAACAGTAAAATAGTGTTGGCATTATTCCAAATAAATAACTCCAGTAAAACTGCCTTCTTCAGTTCATGCAGCCCATGCTTGTTCTCCTGCATCTTGGGGGAAGAATCTAAGGAAGTCGACTGCTTTTCAAATGAAAAAAGAATCCTGGAAATCCAGACTCAGCCCACTGGAATAGTCTGGACATTGTCTAAGCAAGACTGGCATGGATCCTGCATATCCAGAGTTCTATTCTTTGAAGTTTCAATAGTGTGAAGTCCATGAAAGAGTCTTTTTCCAAGGGGGCTCTCAGATGACCATTTTTTGTTTATGCCCTTGGGAGTGAGAACCCCGGAACTCTAGTCTGGGACTGTTGGCAAAGACTTCAGGAAAGCATCAGAGTTAAAAACAAAAACAAAAGAAAACCAAAAAAACCATCTATAGGTGATGGTTGAAATGACTGTGCTTGATTTATCACTGGTAGTTTCCAAAAGTGAAAGATCTGCCATGAGTTCGGGATAAGGAGGCAATTGACAAGGAAACGTGATTGTTTCTGCATGCAGCAAAACCAAAACAGAACGAAAGATAATAATGGCCTTATCCTCAAGAACAATGTCTTTATGGACAATGATTCGGCCTATTTTCAAAGAAATGTTCAGTAAATGTTACAGTTAGTGTTACATCTGACTTAAAAAAGTAGTTGAACATCATTTTTTTATAAAAGGAAAAATCTTGAGCTGTTGCATGTAATGATCATTAGACATATGGAAGTATCAACAGGCATATACCAAGAATATGCCAAGGATACCAAGCCAAGATATTCAGTAGGTCTGGAATATGACCAAGACATTTTTGTAAAACTCCATAGTGCATCCCCAGTCAAAACCCATTGGCCTAGAAGATGCTAGATTTGAATTACAGGCAGGTGATGACTCAGCAGGCATTTTAAATCATAACCAGAATCATGACTGGTAATATTACACTGTTGTGACCTAATATCTTCAGGACTGTGATGAACAGAAGGCTGTCATGGACAGCGAGGACACTGACAAAGCCCTAAGGACTTCTGATACAAGCTTATGGTTTCTGAAATAGGTGTAATAGTAACTCTGGATGCTGAGCTTCTTTCCTGATTTGCTAATCCTTCCCCTGCAATTCATCAGTAGTAACATTTCAAATAAGCCTCATTATTTCTAGCACCTTCCTCTTTACAAGGTGAAAGAACACATCTTTGTGATTTTCCAGGGAGTTTGCAAGAAATAGCAAAAAATAGTCTTAGATGTGAAAGGTAACTTGAAGGTTTTCTTTTACCTTAGTTTTTATGCTTATGATATGATTTTGCACAGGCAATAATAAAAAAAAAAGTTGTCAAAGAAATTCAGATGCCTGATTAAGCTAGGACCACAGACGCCTGAGGCACTATACGTAGCTACCCATTAATTCAAAGCGACGATAAAACATTAAAAAATAATCATAGGGGATGACATGACTGTAAAGAAGACTTAACTCTTTCATAAGTGAGGAATCTTTTTTTTCTTAAATAATCAAGAACTTAATAGCCGGAATAAAGCATAGAATGTGAGCTGAGATCAAGAGTCAGATGCTTAACCGACTGAGCCCCCAAGAGCCCTGGAGAAGAATCCTTGTTGTTTAGGCAGATTTCATGAAGAAGGAATAACTCTCTATTATAGGTAAAGGCAGTACACCAAGAAAACACACCCTTAAAAATCCTCCAAACCTTTACTAAGATTTTAACACATTTAATAGCTTTTCAGACTCTGGTATTGTATATAAACAAGGGTGAGCAGAATTCCACTTTCCAAGGGTTGTTCTTCATTCTATGCTTTCATTTTGGGAACAAACTGATACTTTAGGACAGATCCCAGAGTATTTAAAAGCATTATCAGTTTTATGGAGCGCCTGGGTGGCTCAGTCGGTTGAGCATCCAACTTTGGCTCAGGTCATGATCTCACGGCTCATGGGTTAGAGCCTCGTGTTGGGCTCTGTGCTGACAGCTTGGAGCCTACCTGGGGTCCTCTGTCTCCCTCTCTATCCCTCCCCCACTGGCACTTTGTCTCTCTCTCTCTCAAAAATAAAATAAACATTAAAAAATAAAAATGCTATCAGTTTTAATTGCTATGATGTTAAGTAAGAGTAGTTATAACCTACAAGCATCAAAGCCCTTTGGGGGCCTACATAAGTTTTGAGGTGTCTGGAGAAGTACATAACACTGAGAACCAATACTTTGAAACAAATTTCTTCTCCAGGGCTCTTGGGGGCTCAGTCGGTTAAGCATCTGACTCTTGATCTCAGCTCACATCCTTATCTCAGTGGCTTGAGTTCAAACTCTGCATTGGGCTCTGAGCTGAGCTTCAGCCTCAAGATACAATTCTTTTGCTTGAAAAACAGAAGTAGGCAAACAAGCGTATCTCTCTGTGACCATTGTTCTTAATATAGTCTCAAATATTTCTATTAATCACAACTTTAACCAAGGTACTAACAGAGAGGATTGAAGGGCAGATAATAAAAAAACTGTCACACACGAACATTCAACTTCTACTCATATCCCTTTGTCCCTACCCTCAGTGGCAAAAATAAACACAGTTATGAAACCTACCCCAAACATACAGCATTTCTGCAGCATACGGAAACAACAAAAAAGCAAAAACCTATACAATTGAATTATGCTTAGTCATCTATACTTCAGTATTTTATCTTAGTTAAGATGTTCTACTTATCAAATGGTTATTTATTAATTAACTCAATTACTATGCCCAGATTTTAAGTTACCTAAGGATCTTGAAAATTCTCTTCAAGCTGACATACTCCAAAGTACAATTACTGGTGAAATAAATAGTTTGTGAGAATGGTTCCATTTTGTTAAACACAAATCGACATTTACATTTTCCACAACCTTGAACATCAAGTAGGAATATAATGTTACATCATTTGATCATTAAAGTTGCATAAGTTTTAAAAAACATACCTGAGTATAATAAACGTGTTTGTTTATACTGTAACTGACACTGATGAGTAAGAAAAGATATGGGGGTTTGTATTATACAAAGTTATTAAACTAGTCTTGTCTGCCAAAGATTTGCTTTAATTATATGAATTTCAATTATTAACATATTTCTGAGTTAGTTTCTCTAAGAATATTTTTCTTTTAAGTTTACAGCACTTAAAATATTTGAAGTTCAACCTTTGGGGAATTTTCAGAATATGTAGTTTATACACGTGCCATTTATCTCTATAAAGCAATCAAAATAGAGAGCCGTTAAGATATTTTATAACCTAATTTATTAATATTCCCTAGCGTTATGAAAACATTACATACTCAAACACTGGGAGGTAAAGACCTTTCTGAATTACAAATAGATACAGAGATACACAGAAAGCTTAGAGCTTCAGTTCTGCAATTTTAGTCACCAAGCAAGAGAAAATACAGAACACAAAAACTCATCAGTCTGGTTATCAAGGAGTTGTTCTTTCCAGCAGGCACAAAGTTTTTATTTGATTTGAGCTCAAATTAGATAAACAATAAGGACTAACCAGCAAGATCTGTCATCTCTCACCCAACAGACACTACGAGATCTTCATATACTGTTAGTCTGTGCATAGCAATCACCAAATGGTCTGACTCCAAAACCAAGTTCTCAATCATCGTTGCCACCAGTGGAAAATAATTTATTGGCTACAGACAAACCCAAAGCAGAAACAAACACAAAATCAGCAGAGAAGAAAGTGATGATCATGGTAGTGATGGTGGTGTTGGTGGTGGTGGTGACAGTGATGGTGGTGGTGGCAGTGATGGTGACAGTGGTGGTGCTGATGGTGGGGGTGACAGGAGTGGTGATGGTGGTAGTGGTAGTGGTGGTGGTGGTGACAGTGGTAGAAATGGTGGTGGGGGGGGTGACAGAGATGGTGCTAGTGGTGGTGCTGGTGACAGCGGTGGTGGTGGTTGTAGTGATGGTGCCAGTGGTGGTGGTGACGACAGTGATGGTGGGAGTGGGAGTGACAGTGATGGTGGTGGGGCTGGTGATGGTAACAGTGGTGGTGGTGACAGTGATGGTGGTGCTGGTGGTGGTGGTGATGGTGACAGTGGTGGGGGGTGGTGGTGGCAGTGGTGGTGACAGTGGTGCGGGTGGTAATGGTGGTGGTGGTGGCAGGGGTGACAGTGATGGTGGTAGTGGGGGTGATGGTGACAGTGATGGTGGGGTGACTGTGATGAGGCAGAGGGAGGGTTGTTTTTCTTCTGGATGTAATTCATATGCACTACCATAGACCAGAATCATTTACACTGCCATTGGTTCTCTACAATTTATCGACCTATAAAATAGCTCAAAGGCAACAAAAGGATAGAATCAAATCATTCAGATGAGTGTCCTCTACATAATGCATTATTTTCTACTGGAAACACTCAGTAATACTTTTTGCTCATCCCAAATTTCCCTACACTATGAAGTGGACAGACTCTGGTTGCCTTTAAGAAGTGGCATATTCCCCCAATCAAAACCACACTGAGATACCATCTCACGCCAGTCAGAGTGGCTAAAATGAACAAATCAAGAGACTATAGATGCTGGCGAGGGTGTGGAGGCATGGGCACCCTCCTACACTGTTGGTGGGAATGTAAGCTGGTGCAGCCGCTCTGGAAAACAGTGTGGAGGTGCCTCAAAAAACTATCCATAGAACTCCCTTATGACCTAGCAATAGCACTGCTAGGGATTTACCCAAGGGATACAGAAGTGCAGACGCATAGGGGCACATGTGCCCCAATGTTCATAGCAGCACTGTCAACAATAGCCAAATCATGGAAAGAGCCTAAATGTCCATCACCTGATAAGTGGATCAAGAAGATGTGGTATATATACACAATGGAGTACTACATGGCAATGAGAAAGAATGACATACGGCCATTTGTAGGAAAGTGGATGGACCTTGAGGGTGTCATGCTAAGCAAAATAAGCCAGGCAGAGAAGGACAGAAACCATATGTTTGCACTCATAGGTCTAACAGGAAAAAAGGAGAAACCTAATGGAGGACCAGGGGGAGGGGGAGAGGGAAAGAGAGTTGGGGAGAGAGAGGGATGCAAAACTTGAGAGACTATTGAATGCTGAAAATGAACTGAGGGTTGAAGGGAAAGGGGGAGGGGGGAAAAGATGTGGTAGTGATGGAGGAGGGCACTTGTGGGGAAGAGTACTGCGTGTTTTATGGAAATCAATTTGACAATAAAATATTAAAAAAAAAAAAGAAGCAGTGTGTTCCCTTCAGATGTTCAGATTCTCAACTGCTGTAGAAGAAGACAACTGAACAGAATTCACCAGGTATGTTCACCTCCCACGGGCAGTGTAACATGCTAGGCTCTATTTTAAGGATTCAAAATTAGTAAGATGTGGACACCATGCACAGTTGTGCTCCCTAAGGCCATGCTTCGTTTACTGCATAAAGGTTTGTTATCAGTCATCTAATGCTGTGTAACAAACCACCCAAATGTGGTTTAATCAGTAAACACTTACTTTGCTCATAAATCTAAGACAGGATACAGCTGGAATTCCTCATGTGTCTGCAGTGACTTGGTAGACGAGGTGAGGACTGGCATTATCAGTGTCCCCCTGGGATAACTCTCCTCCATGTGGTGTTCCATCCTTCCATGGGCAAAACTGGGCTTGTTCACCTGGCATCAGTGGTGGGGTACCATGAGCAGAATCATGCAAGACCTCTGAAAGCAAGGTTGCTTTTCTTGCATTTTATTGGCTCAAGCAAGTGACAAGGCCTTACCTGATTCAAGGGCCATGGGGATACACCCTAAGCAAGAATCATACCCCTAGACCAAGGAGCCATCATGGGATACAACTCCATGTCTAGATCTGAAAAGTACATTACCAGGACACAGATTCAAGAGGGGAGCATCAGTTAATTAATGCAATTCATCTATGACAGCCCCGTAACTTGGGAGAGTTCCTCTCTAGGAAAGGAGGAAGCCATGAGATGAATACCTGACACACAAAGCAGACTTTGATAGACGCTGCCCTAGAGGCCCATGTCACCAACATCTCATGGCAGAAAAGGCAAGGGCTGAACTGGGAGTATCCGGAAAAACTTCCTAGGTGTGTGATTGATGCTAAATTTTGAAAGATAGGCAGAAACTTCCTTCAAGGAAAGGGGGAAGGGGAGCCGATGATGGCTGAGGTTGGGGGTGGGGTCTGAGAGAGCCAGGAATGGAAATAAGAAAGCTGAACTTCCTGTTCACTTTTCAGGTGCGTACGTATTTATAGACCACAGTCATAGGAGCATCCACAGTGTGATGTGGCTGATAAATTAGGATTCAACCCTTGGTTTTCTCACTTAAAGGACAAGTCACCTCCTCTCTCTGAATCTCTTTTCTTCACTCAGATAACCCTATTCTGACCTGACTATATGAAATTGTTTCAAAAAGAAAATCTAGGGATGCATGGGTGGCTCAGTTGGTTAAGAATCTCAAGCAGCCTCTGCGCTGTCAGATCAGAGCCCGATGGAGCTTGATCCCACAAAGCGTGAGATCATGATCTGAGCCAAAATCAAGAGTTGGATGCTTAACTGACTGAGCCACCCAGGCATCCCATACACTGTAAAGTACTTTAAATGTTAAGGCACATATGAATTCAGCTTTAAAGACTTAAAAAATATATGTTAATATATTCCAAAGCTCTATGGCTTCCATTTAGGATGCACATTCGATGTTTCCCCAGGATGTGAGGAAATTGGGTATTAGGAGTCTTGGCAAACTGGTTTTGGGTGCATCAGAAATGCAAAAAAAGGGGGGCACCTGGGTGGCTCAGTTGGTTAAGCATCCAACTGTGGTTTAGGTCATGATCTCATGGTTCATGAGTTTGAGCCCCATGTTGGGCTCTGTGCTGTCAGCTCAGAGCCTGGAGGCTGCTTCAAATTCTCTGTCTCCCTCTTTGTCTGCCCCCCCTCCCCCATGGCTCATGCTCTCTCTCATAAATAAACATTAAAAGAAATGCAAAAACAAACAAACACAAACAAAAATAACAAATATTTGCCATTCCCTCTCAGTCCTTCTATTCCCTGAACAGTTAAACTGGATAACAGACTAATAAAAAATAATTTGGAATCTGGGGCACAATTATGGCGGGGAAAGATGCTGATGATCATTTCATGTGATCAGAGAAAAACCTAGAATAGAGCCCTCTTCAATTACCATAATTTCTACTGTCATTGCAATTTCTGTACATAAAAGCATTTGGTCTGAGGCACAACAAATTTCTCTGTAAATTACACAATAAAGGGTGGTGAATGGTCTTTCCTTGAAAAGAACAAACACAATCAGTCATTTATAGGGACATCTTCATCTTAATCGACATGTGAGTGCCACCAAGTGCGGAAACCATTGTTGTACAAAGTTCCGGAGACTGTCACCCAACCCCACTCCCACCTTCTCCCAAGTTTAATTAAACCAGTATCACACTGAGACGAGAAGGAAAACACAATGATACCACAATAAACAAACATTAATCATGATCATTACATACATTTTATTACATGAAATAAATAATACTGTGGTGCTCTCACCAGCCGATAAAGCTCTTCCTCTTGGATAACATCCTAAGGCAATTGAGGGGTAAAATAATACTAATAATGATAATAATAATTAGTATGAAAAGGAAAAAAGGGGCTTATCACCACATAAAGCAGAAACTGTATCCTCCTTCATTTATATTAATCTCATATTTGCTCATTGGTGGCTTCTTCTCACTGAGATAAATGAAAAATAATTTCTTATTTGTAGCCTAGCTCCGGTGTACATGACTCAACTCGATACGCCCCAGGGCAAGGAGATCCATGAAAGATTCGGTCAATATTCAATCTGCACTTACTAGGTTCCTCCAGGAAACCGGGGTTGGGGGAGGGCGTCAAACTCTCAGGCTGTACTGGGACAGAAGGAGAACTAGAGGGAAAGGCATTTAGCAAGATTCAAGACGATGGCTTTTGTCCTTGCTTGAGAAAGACCAGACCCCCAGTCTTGCTCTGTTCAAGTCCTTTTCTGAGCTGAAGACCTCCCTGGCTTGTCTCTGAATCGGGAATGAGGCCCCTTGGGGAACGCTCTTTTGTTTTTCTTTCCAGAGGGCTTCCCGACCTCCCTCAGTATAAAGACCACGTTGGGAATGCCCACTGAACGTGTAACACGGCTGTCCAGCCCTATTGTCCCATGACCATGTGGGAACAACAAGAAATGGGTCCTCTCCTGCAGAGATGCCCATTAAGGGCCACTTCACCAGCCAGACATGAAGCCCATTAGCCTTACTAATTGTCCAGCCCTGAGGTGTTTTGTTGTGGGCTACCCGTGACACCATCTTAGAGCGGCTATTCTAATGAAAAAAAAAAAAATTCCAACCTGTCCCAGAGGCTCCATGATACGGAAACAGAGGATGAGCTTAGGAGATAGTTTTTGTCCCTTCCCGACTTCAGAACGTGTAATTGCTCAGGAGGGTGATGGAAGCTTCCGGTCCAGTCTTCCAATGGGAATTCCAGAGGAAAGATCCTCCCGCCCCATCCAAAGGGAGGAGAAAGGTATTGCTACATGAGAATATACTTTTTCGCCTCCTTGCAGAAAGATTTCCCTGACTGTGCCACCTCCTAACTCCTGTTCTTGCTGGAGAGAGCCAGAATTTTAATGGCTTACGATTCAGGTGCAGGCCTGCTTCTGGGTTTAAAATGGGAGTGGGCGAGTAGTGTGTGTGAGTGGACGCTTCTCTGGATCTGAGGCTGTGGTCTCTTCCGTGGTCTCTTTGGGGTTTGCTGGGTTGGCCTCAAACCAGTGAGGAAACAGGAGAAGCAGCCTCCAGGGGAGTGTTGCCTTCCCTTCCTCAGGCCCAGAGAGTGGTGGAATCCTTGGTGAGGAAGCGTGGGAGCCACTGTTGGTGCCTGTGGCACTGGCATTTGACACCCAGGGACAGAAGTCACGCAAGTGTGACTGGCCTGCCATTCTCTGCACATCACAAGCATCTGGCCCTTTCTCCTGGAGATTAATCAGAGTGTGGTGAGTGTGGCCAGTGGTGAGGAGACCTCTAGCAGCCTTGCCCCTTCCCCATACAGACACCTTCAGATAAATAACAGGAGAAGGAGTAGGTGAGTGGACGTATTCCAAAGCTGACTCCCTGCCCCAATCCCTCAGGGAATGTCGCCTCACCCTCTGCCAATGAGTTTCTGGGGCTGCCTCTATCATAAATACTCTGATTAAAATGTAAATTTAGCCAACCTATCAGCTTCCCATTAAGGCCACTCTTTAAAAACGCCGTTAATCAGCTGAAAGATATGTAGTGAAATACCACTCATCAATTGTAACAGCTTATGACAGTTAACAAAGCTTTATATTTGCCCCAAACATGTGCTGATCTATCCATTATGCCAAGGTTCACTCTCGCACTAATTGTACATTTTCTTCTCTAATGCATTTTTGCTGTTATCCCATAGGCTAATGAACGCCAGGAAATCAATAAATATAAATTATACATGCAAAGAAGGACTGCTGTGAACATAAAGTTTCTAATTAATTGCACTTGATTAATTTATATCCTTTAATTATCTTGCTAAGCCACAAACAACATAAATATCTTTGCAATCTGGTTATTGCTACGTCAGTCATAAAAAAGCAGACACAGTAAATCTATGAAATCTAGCAAACTGCATTGCCAGAAAACATGGAATGGCATATCCCATAAATATTATCGGACTTACTCAGGACACCGATGAATAATTTCCGTGGGACAAATTAACACTAAATATGTTGTTTGGTTATTTGAAGAAGGTTATAGTGATGTTAGAGGTTTAAATGGCGTATGTGGAGCAAGCACACAAAAAAGTGGATTTTACCAAGAGGTGTATAAAAATCCTCTCCAGCTGAGGAGAAGACCAGTGAGTAAGGACCCCCAGGCAACCATCCGGAGCCGTTTTTTGCAAATGAAAGTACTTTCTGCCCGCCAACTTGAAAGGCGGTGGATTGTTAATTACTTTGTTTCTTGGTTGTCCTTTGATAAACCTGACCAGCAGAGGATAATCCCACCTCTCCTGCAAAGGCAAAAACAAAACGTGTATTTCAAGTAGGAATTTCAGGCTAGGAATCTGACACCAGGTTGTGAAGGGAGCTGAAAGTTGCATGCTGCCTTTGTCTTAAGAGTTGTAACTTTTACATAGAAAGTGGCTTCTTTTTATCCATCCCCTACTCCCCTTTTAATTTTATCTGACTCTGCTAAGCCAGCCATCTGTCACTGATCTGAAATCTAATCCTCTCTGTCCACCAAGCTTGCTCTTTGTCCTAGGCCCCTGCATATTACCAAGCATCTATATCTACAACTTTCATAAATGTGTAAAAAGAAACTGTATCTGTCCTCAGCGACACACAGACAAAGACCATCTGTCAGCAACTATAGTTATTCTTTAAGAAAGAAAGCATCCAAAGGGATTTGCCCTTTACCAAGTAAACCCACTTAACCCTTCCAATAAGATTAACTGTTATTTGTTTCCATTAAATAAAAATGACTGTGCTAATATACATTTAATAGTTCTGTAACAGTTGCAGAAAGACCAGCTCTCATGTGGCTATCTTTTGTAGATAAAACACACATGCATATAAACACTGGAATTATGACAGCAAGCGGATAACCTATGAGGCAGAAGGATGTTTTCACTTCCTTCCTTCAGTCTGGGGCTCTGAAAGAGAAGCCAGTATAAAATATAGGCGCTAGAAAGTCCCAGACTCTCCTTAGTCTTCTATTTGACAGTAAATAGCACTTCCAGATATAACATATGGCCGAATAATACAATTATTAAGATTCAGAGGCCATCCTCTGACTTTTGCCCTGTTATCACGGTACATTCTTGCAGACAGCTTCATAGCTGCTCGGCTCCCCGTTTCTAAAGTCTCTATACGTACGCTATACAAATACACCCTCACTAAGTATCACTGTAATTATGGCAAATTTGTTGGTGGAGGGAGAGAACCGCCGTTTAGCGACACTAATGTGGAACTACAGTAACGTTTGGGGATTTCTGTCTCCTATTTTCATCCTAGACGGCCAAAGTTGTTCGACTTAGCATTTCCGAAGTGAAATAAATAATGCGTCTGTTTCAGTAGAAAAGCCCAGGCGCAGTTTTCAAATGTTCAGCTGGTGTCTGTCTATATGTTCATGGACAGATTATCCCAGAATAACTGCATTTTTTAGGTCATGTCCTCAGAGCAGGAACTTCAGCCCACAGGTATATGCCTGTGTTTTTAACAGAGGCTCAGTTTACCAGCAGGGTCCTGTGGTCTTCACAGCGCCTTCGTGTGCTCAGAACTGCCTCTTCTGTCACCTGGGGAACCGCCAGGCTGAGGAAGCCAGGCGTATTTGCTGATAACTGGGGTTGCGGGGGCAGATGAGGCACTGGACGGGAGGCACGGCACTGGGAAGCCTGGACTCTACCTGGCTTGGTCTGGCATTCCTCAACCCTCAGTGTTTGCTGAGGATCAAAACAGAATTGTTTCTAGAAGGCGTTGGGGGTGGGGTTGGGGTGAGGATGGGCAGGGAGTGGGAAACTATGAGGCAGAAGAAATAGCTTTGTTTTTTCCCTCCCACTGAGCCTCTAGGTTTTCTCCCTTAAAACATGTTACACAGTCATGACAAGTCAGTTTCAGGGGAAAATCCAATCAAAAGATTCCCAATAAAATGTCTACACCTGGCATTCAGCAATCCATGCCTGCTTTCTTTCTCTCTTGAGCTGAGACTGTAACCAGCGTGGTGGCTGTCCTGCCTTCCCCAAACAACTCAGGTGTGCGTCTAGACCCCCCCAGGCGGCTCTCAGTTTGACCTAGACCGCGGGACTGCGGGCAGCCCCAGAGCCCCAGGGCTTCCCCTCCCCCGGTGGCCTCAGCCCCCCGGACCCAGATGCCCGGCTTTGCACCCAGCAGGTCGCTAAGGCCCCTGTCGCTGTGAGTCCCGTGCTGTGCTCAGAGTGGATGTCGCCGTCTCTAAGGAGACAGGTAAATCTCCCGATGCTGCAATCAGATTGGTGAGGAAGATCGGCTCCTGATGTCACTCCTCGCCTGCCTCCCGGCTTCTCGGAGGTAACGAAACAACCGCACGGGGCGGGCGTGGGCAGGGGGAAAGGCAGGCCCGTGACAAGTATGGCCCCTGCGAGTTCCCCTGGCTGATGGTTGGAAAAATACCAGCGCGGCCAGCAGGGAGGAAGTATGTATCTCCCACTGGAGTTCACTAGATTTGTCATTTTCGATTTAATGCACCTAGGTAGCAAGTCGACTCACTAGGTTTGACTGCAATTACCTTATCTTTCCTATTTTTAGTGACAGGACCAGATTATTTTAAGTGCATTTTATAGAAAACCCTTCTTTACTGAAGTATAAAGACTGTAATAAAGACAATACAATGTTTTGAAACTGTTTTAAATCCTTCACTCAGCGTTGCTTCTACAGATTTAACATGTAGGGGTTCTAATCTTACTGCTACTAATTAGAGCTTTAGTGTAATTGTGCCAACAGGGTGCTTGGCATAATAATTACTATTGAGAGATTCTGGTGGCGCAGTAACGTGCCTACATAATGCAGATATGTCTAGTATTACAGCGCAGTCACCTTTGTATGTTGACTCAAGTTGGATTTTAACCAAGTGAGGGGTTATTTTGCCTTTATAATAAAGCTTAAAAGGCATATACATATGTATGATGTAGGTATCCATTTTTCCCCTCTGAGTCTTTGGAATATTAATTAGCAGGAACCTCAGAAGGCAACAGGGACACATTCTGTTTTAAATATCCCACAATGTGGGGCAATTCGCTCTGTGAGTGGGATTGTCCACGCTTGTGTGGCCAAGAGTCTATTTTGAGGCAGTGGTGCGCCGCGCCTCCATGCGTCCCCGGTGAGGGTCTCCCTCCCGAGAAACCCTGCCTTGTTGTGACAAGCAGAGAAGGGGAATGGAAGCTCTGGGGCCAGCCCGGAGCTGAATCTGTACAGCATTTGTGCCTGGTTTCCAGGAGGCATCTCTCATGGCAATTCGCAAGCATGTGGATCTTTGAAAATGGAAGCCTAAACCGGGGAGATCTAGTTCTGCCCCGGATCAGGTCGTTTTGATTAGAATTATCCCCAGCCCTTACTGTTTACTGTAAAGGCAACAATCTGAAAAGACCTGTCGAGGTGTCACGTGTGCAGTGGATAGTTGTGTGTGTGGGGAGGTGGGGGGGGGGTTGGGATTAGCATATCCACCAGTCCCTCTCCCCCTTGGGACAGCCCCCCAGTTGGGCAGGTGGCCTCAGAGGCTCCCCTGGATTTCCCAGGCAAGTGGCAAGGGTCGTGCTGGTTGGTTTCACTTTTAGTGGTGCTGGAGCCAAGTGAGCTCGGGGTGATGCTCTGTGCCCCGTCTGGACGCCGTCTGCTGCTGGTATGACTGGATAGGAGTGTGCTGACACTCAGTGGTCCTGGGACTTGCAGATGCACACACACAGGCACACGGGGTTTGGTTTTGTGTGGGCACACGTGAAAGAGTTTCTACAGAACTGATTTCACAGAGCAGTAAGTCACCTAAGAGGGTGTCACCAGCCATTTAAAGTGCACTGCAGAGGTTTTCCTAATGTAATAAATGCATTGGAAAGGTAGTGTGTGATGGCCCAGAGCCTGAACTATAGCTCCATTTAGCTCCGACAGCCTTGTTTTTACTGCCCCTTAGTGCCTCACTTTTAAAGTGACAGGAAACCAATTTCTGATTGCAAATCAATGGGTTAGGATGTCACCTCTGGACAGTGAATTTAGCCATAAATCCAAGGAGTCACCCACGGCGATAGGAAATGGGGGCTCAGGGTATGAAAGCGGCTGCTTTATACCACGAGAATGGAAATACACGTATTAACACGGCACCTGATCACCGTGTTTCTGGGGGAAGGACCAGGTAGCCGCCACCTGTGATTCATCTCTCCTTCCCGGGGTGGGTTTGCCACGGGCACCAAATGTTGCTGTGAAATTCCCATTTTCCCGTGGAGGCTGCACACCTTCTCCAGGCTGATGGGCGAGCTGCGTCCTTTTCTCCCCAGACTTCCGGCCCCTTCCCACGTCATGTTAACCAAAACTGTGTACATTCCTGTCATGCAAGATACCTTTTGATGAGGCCCCTTTTTTCTTTAAGCTTTTAAGATAATCTTAGAGAAATCATCAAGCTATAAAAAGAAATCAATAAAAACAGAAAAGGTTCCCATCACCCCGAAAAAAATCCATAACTTTTGCATTTTAATAGAGACGCTACAGGACCAGACCCTTCATTTTCTTTCTGATGTGTTCCTTTGATTTCCTTCGTATCTCACAGGCCTCTTGACTTTCTTGAGAAAGGGATTATTGAATTGTGTGTCTCCCTCAGATGTACTTGATCACTCAAGTATCTGTACTTAAGAATGTTCGAGTCTGTTCAGCTGTTGCCTCTTTGGCGCTCATCGGGGCTTGTCATCTTAATATTAATTGGGTTTTGTGCAGGAATCTCAAGTCCCACATTGAGTGGCTTTCAAGAGAGAAGATTATGCCCAAAGCCAGATACAAAGACAAACATATTTAGCACAACAATTATGATAATTACAGAAACATTCTGTCACGAAATAAGCAAATCTGATTAAGGGCTCTTCTACATTATCAAATATTAATCTGATGTCTTCGGTCTAACCTGGTTTGCACAGAGAGGCATCTTTATGATTTTCTGTAGTAACAGATTTATAGAAGCTGAACATAGACAGCCTGACAGTATGAGACAGCCAAGCTGGGGCACTCAAAGGATTGTTGCTGAGTGTAATCCATTTAAATTTAAAATAGACACAGATAGGATCATAAACCTGAAAATCAAAATTAAAGCATGCCCCTGCCAATGAGACATTTTCGCATAATTCCAACCACATGGTCATCTGAAACATAGTAGGGAAAAGTATTATTAGGGCTCATTTCTGTCTTAAAAAATGAGTAATCATCACAATAAATGTACAGCCTCTTGAAACTTTCCAGACTTTCTTGATACCCACATAAAGTGGCTGGTAATAGAAGCAGTAATATTCTTGCTAAACTAGAGAGTTAATTTTATTTGTAATTTTCAGCTGCTTTCAGCGTAATTGCACAATTTCCTCAATTATTAAAGTTCATTCTGCATACTTAAGTTCATTAGCCATTGTCAAATGGGCAAATTACTTTGCAATTTTAATATTTGTTGGACAAAGCTGCATTAATAGATTCACTCTCCAAACACAGTTTCCCAGCCTTCGCTACAGTATCCACAGCTAATTGTAACCATACAGATCAGAAGCCAGGAACTGTGTTATTTTTTCTCTTTTTATGAACATCTCTTAAATGGTAGTGATTTTAACCATACAGGTGGGTGTTTTTGTTTGTTTGCTTTGGAGGGAGGACGGGGGGAGGTCGGCAGTATTGGAGTCTTGCGTAATACACAAGAAAAAGCACATGTGATGGTGAAATTTCTCAGCATGCCTATGCAATCTGCATAAGTATGGTACAGTCATAGGCATGATATAGGCCAATGAAATCATAACATGGGTCTCTGAATAATCAGTAAAGCAGATTTTCAATCCAATTCTGTCCTGTAGAAGTTGTTGAGTCATTATGCTGTACACAGTATGATTCCGTACATCATACTATGTCTATAATATGTGTATATGTTGAGTTTTCCATACAGGGACTCTTTCTATGGTCTAACTGTTGTTGTTAGGCATTCTCAGTATTCCCCCTCACCTCTCTCCCTCTCCCCCCCCCCCCACACACGCACTCCATGGAGCTACTTAATGCATGCTTATACTATATTTAAATATACATACATGCTCTTGGAGCAAAAATGCCACTTTCTATTTGTTTTGCCTCCTGCAGTTATGAAGCACCTTTGCCCCCCATTATCTCATTTGATTAATGAATACACACTTGCTTCCCCCTTGTAGAGGTGTAATTTACCACAATGTCCCCTAACGAGAGTGGCTGCTGAAATTGATCAGTGTGGCTCTATGAAAACAAATACACTCCGACCTGCTTGGGTCCTGTCTGTTTGCGGTGCCCACGGTCTCATTCCAAAATGTCTGGGCGCAGACAGCGGTGGACCTTGAGGAAGGTAACCCCTGCCAACATGGTTTATCTCCCCGGTAATTAGGCTTGTATTTCTGCTTTATTAACTCAGATACAACAACGCCCTGCCCTCTGTCGCCAGGAGGACTAATAGATGATAGTCACTCTGATTTGGAAACTGTACAAATTAAATGACAAAGTGAGAGGAAGTGAAGTTAAGGCAAATTGTGTAGAGATAAGGCAGCCAGTCATTTACACGCTGGTTTTTCAAATGTGAAGCATGGGCCGTTTGCTTTTGTATCCACAGATGCAAACCTCCCAAAATAAATAAGCCCGGCTTCCTTGATGTGTTTGTTAAGCCTCAGTGATATGTGAGTTCTTGAACCATGTTAGGAATCACTGATGGTGTATGTTTAAAACCGGGGTCCCTTTGTCCTCTCCCGAAGTCCCACATTTCATCGCCTTCCTTGAGAAGGATTTTCTTCTATTTCATGTGCCTGTGAATCCAAGTGTTTATTTTCTCAGGAGCATTGCAACAGGTTTCTATCTTCATCACTGTAGGGCAGATTTGCTTTCACATTTTTTAAAAATTCACGTCCAGCCTTTCTGGGAAAAACATTCACGTACCTTGTGTAAGATGAAAATTACCCAAGGAAAGAAAACAATATTGAGTGATGGAAAGAAAAAAAAAGGAAAGGAAAGAAAGGCCATCCAAGGAAGCTGATTTCCATCCGTCCGCTGCAGGAGCTGTAACCATTTGTTTAGCAATATGATTTAACAAGAAGCATTACCTCTGGGCAGGGAGCTGCTGGCTGTGGAGAAGGCTGATGGGATGCAGAAATATCAGGGTGGTTAAAAGATAATTTGAAATGAGGTTAAAAATGAAGCGACACTAAGCTTTCCTCACTCGTGTCAAAACAATCACATCTTGTCTTGTCTCTCTTTCTTTTCCCTTTCACTTTGATGACATTTGCTCATGTTGGAGGTGGAGACATTCTTCATAGCAAACTGTAATCCTCGACTAATTTTAAATTTAATGTGGCTCTGTTTGAAACACAGCTCTAAATCTGATCGAAAATCAGCTTCTGGATATGATGGATAGAATCTGCAATATTTGTAATATTTGGTAAGCCTTATGTTGCTATTAGTCACCGAACTACAGTTCCATTCCACTGCGTTAACAATATTCATGGTATAAACAGCATACGTTGACATAATAAATGACAGTTGGTTAGAAAAATGTCTTTGAACTTCAGCTTTCCAAATGAAAACAGGTGACAAAAACAGCATCAAATGTTAAAAACCATATGTGAGTAAATGAAACTACCTGGTCATATTATTTGATCACCTTAAATATAATTACCATTTTGAATGATTAAGTTTCAAAGTCTAAGAACAGTTCTTACTCTAAGGGATGTATTTCAGTCCTAGATATATTTATTCATTATCTAAAATAAATAAATCCACAGAGCCATAGTTCTTGATTTACAAACAAAATAAAACAGGAAAATGGGTTAAGAAAGTTTAACACTATCTCTAAGGATATGAAGAGAAAATAATAATCGGTCCCCTGACTGAAAACTTTTAAAAAGTCTGAGAGAAGATTTGCAAAGAGCGGTCTTTTGGGTAAGGGATGACTGGGGTGTTCTGCCAGTTTCAAAAGTTTAATCAGCATTAAGAAAGGGAGGCCCAAAGTTCCCGTGCACACGGCCGATGACTGGACACTGCGCACTCTGCAGGGCTTGTAACACACAGTCCAGTTTGAGGAATAAAATGCTTGGAAATTCTAAAAAAGCTGTGTTCACATCTACATGGGAGGCAAAACCCCCTTCAAAGTTCCATTTCATCACTGCTTCATCAATCAGTTGCCGATCAATTGTAGTACCTAGTCCCCAGCCCGCCCCCACCCCCAACACCCCCTTGCTTCACTGGCTCTTCCCAGTCTGCGGTGCTTGCCCTGTTTATTTTGATGCAGAGCGATGACAATTAGTCATATTTATCCGTGCTGGGTCCATCTAATCCCCACTGCTTTTACTCATGTCAAATCCATTATCCCAGACAAAGCTTCGTATGTCTTGTTGGAGATGCACACAGACTTGCCTTGTTTACTTTAAGAAGATGGATTTTATGGCAACGTTAAATACATACTGAGCCCTAACTAATGGGGCCACTTGGCATGGTGGAGCAAAGGCGCTGGCAATTCCTTCCACCCTGATCTGGTGCTGTTAACTTCGTCCTGAAAACCCATGGCCTCTGGCAGTGCCTTCAAGACCAACAGCCTTGGGTCTCCAGCTTATCTCCCACATTTTGTCCCCCGTCCACTGTTACATAGTCGGGATTGTCGCACTCACGCGTCTTCATCGATGATATTGTGCAATCCCCTCCTTTCCACCCCTACTAGCCAGCGACTCTTTTTCCACCCAAGCCTTGAGTTTCTTCCTGCACTTTTTGATGCCTTATTTTTGAGTCAGGTAAAGGAAAGCCCCTCCCTCTCTTGTTGATTTAGAAAGAAAAATCCTAGGCGGTCTGGTTACTTATATTTGTCAGCATTTCTTTGTCTTCCAAACCATTCTAGCTCTTAATATGGAAGTTTTATGGGTGATTTTATCAGAAAATGCAGATTTTTTTTTTTTTTTTTTGCTAGGTGACCTGAACTGTTAGGATGGGTTTCAGTGTGCTTGGAAACCCTGGGATTTCTCCCGAAAAAAGGAATAAATGGCATATATTAACATCTAGAGCCTGAACACACAGCCAGTAAGAGTCGCGCAGACTAAAGGAAATCACTACTTAATTCCACAAACATTTGTTTCGTTCCAGCAAGGGCACTAGAAACTTTGAGCAGTCTGGCTCCCGGCTCCAGCGCGGCCAGCCCACGAGGGTCCATAACGTGCGGCACAGCGCCATCTGCCGGCCGGCCCGGCCGCCCAGACAGCCGCCACGTTCGGGGGTGGCTCTGACACCCACCCAGGTAGGTTTCACGACCTCCGTCCCCTGGGGCTTCCGGCTGCTGGGGGAGTTCTGACTGTACTCACAAGGGTAGAGAGAGGGATATTGTCCTGCAGAGAAAGAGCAGTGCTAGGGAAGCCGTTTCCAAAGACCTAGTTAACATGTAAGGGGAGGAAGATTAATACTTTTGGAACGGGCTCTGGCCGTCTTGCCAAGGGCGCAGGTTTTCAGCATTAAAGGTGAAGCTGAGTTTATTTGTATCCAAAGTAAAGAGTTGTGTTTCCTCCTTTCTTTCTGCCTATACAACGTTGTCTCCTAACCGTATCGTGTTCGCACCCGGGCTCTGGCTCTGCACGCTGCTTTAAGGAGGTGAGGAAGAATTCAGGGACGGGTGTGTGTGTGTGTGTGTGTGTATGTGTGCGTGCGCGTGCACGCGTTCGTGAGTGGGGGACGCAGAAGTGCTTCTGGAGACACTGGGGCTCTGTTTGCCCATCCATTCCAGAAAGCAGCGGAGGGACGGCTCCTCTCAAGGGCAGAATGCCAGGACTGTGGAAATGTAATCAACACACTTCTGCATGTTTCCACACTGTCTTGAATGGGATCGCAGACTCCAGGAAACTCATCTCTGATAAATTGCAAAAGCCCCAGACTAAATGGACCAAAGAGATGGTCATTGTTCTTGAGGGAGGGATCTCGCTGTAACACAGGAGAAAGCGTTATCTGACATTATTTTTGAAGGCTGTGTTGGAAATCTGATTATTTTCACCCTACCTCCAACTGCCAGGCCTTTTGTTTACTGCCATTTCCATCCTGTAACACTGGCTGCCAGCATCTCCCTTCCCTTCCTCCACCTTGCTCTGTCCGGTCCCTGCACCCTTCCCCAGACACACAGAGGCGGTGCCCAGCACAGCCATCTCCGCCACCTGGGGAGGATGAGGAGGCCCAGAACCATTCCTGGCTTCCACTGAAGGATGTTTTGTTTAGGCTTCTGCAGGGAGGACTTTCTGGTTCTCTGTGCACAGGGGCACGGTGGCCTGGGGCGAGGTTGAAGTGTGGCTGCCTCTCTGCACTGAAAGGACTAAAATCGATCTTTCTTCACCGGCATCTGCCACAAAACTGCTTGTGAATGAGACAGCTTTCGGGACAGTTACCTGGGCCTTCAGTGCATCCGGGTCTCAGGGCCATTAGGAACGCCTGCTGCTTTCCCAGGGGGATGCCTCTCAAAATGAGAGTGTTGTGAAACAGTGTTCTTCTAGATGCTGTGAACTATCCTTTTGTGGACTGGAAATCTGGTGTTTTCAGGGAATTCTCTCTCTCTTTCTCTCCCTCCCTCTCATTCTCCCTCCCTCCCTCCCTCAGGAGCAGTCACACTCTCTTTTAGAAACATACAAGTCAGATACATTCATTACAGAATTCAAATTTAAGGTCTAGAGGATTTTAGAGACCAGAGCTGCCAGATAAAATACCCAGCTAAATTTGAATTTCAGAAAAAACAGTGAAGAGTTTAAGAACAGTATAAGAAATGTCCCAAATAACTCTTGGGATATATTTCTACTCAAAAATATTCTTGCTCATCTGATATTCAAATTTATCTAGGTGCTGGTGATTTTTGGTTCTGGCTAAATCTGGTGACCTTTTGGAGACCCGATAGTGCAAGTCTTTGGACAGTAAACTAAGATCAGAAGAAACAAAGCGATGTGCCCAGTTACAGAGCTGGTTAGAGGCAGAACCAGAGCCAGAAATCAGGTCTAGAAAGTCAGTTTGGGTCCTCTTCATCAATTACACTACCTTTCCTTCCCCAGGATAGCGTTTTGAGGGTATAGATACTGAGTGAGCTCATGGAATAAAGTCAGTCCCTTATATAATCATTTCGCGGTGACTGCGCATGCTTCAAAGGACCATAAAATAAAATGCCACTCATTTGGAAATGCCACTAGTTTATAATCTGTGAAGTTTCCTGCCCAAGTGCATCTTTACATAGCAGCCCTTTCTTTGCTGACGAGTCTAGCACTTTCTTTTTCTATGACTGATGTTCATTACGGCTTCAAGGACGTTGCTCCACTGATTTCAAACATGAAAGCACCCCCTTACGAGCAAATAATATGTTAACTATCGTTGACCCCTTGAACAACATGGACATACGTCCACTCATATGAAGATTCTTCACAGTATAAGACTGTAAGTGCATTTTCATGTCCTTATGATCCTCTTAAGAATATTTCCTTTTCACTACTTTACTTTAGGGACACAGTTTCAGATAGTAGTTAAGTTTGGGGGAGGGTCAAAAGTTATATGCAGATTTTCAACTGTGGAGGGGGGTAGTCCCCCTAACCCCCACATTGTTCAAAGGTCAACTATATCCCTCTCCCCTGGCCTCAAAACAATAGTTCTAGGGATGTCTGGGTGGCTCAGTCAGTTAAGTGTCTGACTTCAGCTCAGGTCACGATCTCAGTCTTTGAGTTCAAGCCCTGTGTTAGGCTCTGTGCTGACAGCTCGGAGCCCGCAGTCTGCTTTGGATTCTGTGTCTCCCTCTCTCTCTGCACCTCCCCCACTCAAGCTCTGTCTCTCAAAATTAATAAATAATTAAAAACATTTAAACCCAGACAATAGTTCTCAAGCCAGTATTATAGACAGAGTTCTGTTTATCTTGATTAAAAAGCTAAACAGATCATCTTCAAATGCTCTCATTGATACCGTGCACTTAAATCAGTTTTCGTGGAAAAACAGTTATTGTGTATCATGGAAAACCTCAGGGCGCCACGGGAGCGGCTTTATTTGGGAGCTGAGTTGTGAAGATGTTAGCTCCGCCACACCTCAGGGCTTGATTCCTTATAATGCCTAAGGTCCACTGTGGTTCTAAAACACTAGACTTCTCTGAATCAGTGAATCATCGACTCTGTGGATGTTGTTTTCTAAGTTCCAGTTGACAACTAGAAGCAGGAATCATCCTGCCGTCTTTTGGAAGCGCCCGGTGCCCAGCGCAGTGCTGGCAGCTGAGCATGCGCGCCCCCTGCCCAAGGAACCTGGCTTCCCAAACCAAATTATAAAGGCTCACACTGGTCAAGGCAAGGAAGAGGTGCTAATGAAATGAGCCGTAATGCATAGAAAGGTCAGCTTTCGCTGCAAGCCTTGAAATGAAGCAAGATAATTGCAAGCGCCCAAGAGGGCCCTAGGTGAGACAGGGAGTCTGCCCAGCCAGGCCCAATCCCCCGCTGAGCGACCGCTCCCAGAGGGGCTCTAACGGGGTCACAGAAGCGAGAAGTAACAGTTTGAAGGGAGCGGACCATTTACGATGAGATCCAAATGCCCAGCCTGACGATGGAGCTCCGTGGGCACCGCGCATGCGCATCAGGACTCGTGAGCCCCGCCTGAAAAGTACGCACAGCATAAAGCGGGAATGATCCGGCAAAGGATGGCACGACCCTCTTCCGTCCGGGAGCTCTCATTTCATGCTTGGAGCTCCCATTTCTCTAACGAATGTAAATTAAGAGTCAATGAGGCGAGGTGGAGAGAGAAGAGTGAGGTTTTCTGTCCCTCCTTCTCTTCCTTCTTTCCTCTTTAGATTTTTTTTTTTTTAAACCTTAAAATTGCTCCTGCAGAGAGGTCATTCAGCAAGGCGGATGGGGGACCCCAAGCCCAGATCCTGGAGGGCCTCGAGCGAGCTGCCTTCAACCTGTGGCCTTGAGCCTTCTCTGCCTGCTGGGTCTCCCTCTGCCCAGAGGCGTCTGGACTCATGTTCACGGAAGTGACGGGGATGTGACTCCCCAAGATGGATGGGTAAAAATATAAAATATATTTGAAAATATAAAACCCTCAAGTACTTTGTCCCTTTCTTGAATGGGGCCAATTCAGGGACCATGCTCGGCAACACAATGCCACATGGATTATTTCCACTGAAATATTTTTCTGTGGCCCGGCGTCATCTTCCGAACGTCCCCCGGGCCTTCTTTCTCAATAAGTGCCACCGTTTGGCGAACTTCTTTTTTTCAGATGGAGAATGTGCTCCTGGAACTCCAGCAGCCAAGTCTAGATTTAACCAAGAACCCAGGCATGGCCTGCTGGGAATCCTGTTAACTGTGTAATGACTAAAGAATTAAGCCCTTTGCAAAGAAAGCAGTGACTCTGAAAACTTGACCAGGCACTTAGGACTGTACCCCTTCCTAAAGATCAGACGACACCCAGATTTGTTGCTAGTAGTTAAGACTTGAAAGAAATTTGGGTACTTTGCCTTCATCCCTCATTAGAAAGTACTCTTATCCCCATGCTATGGAGGAGTAAAGGCTAAGGCTGAGAGAGGTTTACTAACTCAGATAGTGTCACTGCGATTACTTAGTAGAGACAGGACTAGAAATTGAGTTTCATCGACTCTAAAAAGTCCTTGTTTGCATGACTTCTGATAGTAATAGATAGCTTTTATTGAGCACCTACTAAGTACTGGGCACTGTTATGGGCACTTTATGTGTATTATCTCAATAAACTCTCACAGAAACCTTGTGAGGCAGATACTACTGGTTTTTTTTCTACTGGTTTTTTTTTTTAAGTTTATTTATTTTGAGAAAGAGAGAGAGCACATGCACGCGGGGTAGGAGCAGAGAGATGGAGAGAGAGAATCTCAAGCAGGCTCCACACTGTCAGTGCAGTGCCTGACATGGGGCTCAATCCCATGACCCTGGGATCATGACTTGAGCTGAAATCAGAAGTTGGATGCTCAACCGACTGCACTAAAGTGCCCCAAGGCAGCTACCACTATTAAGCCCATTTTCTGGATGAGGAATGGGAAAGATGGAGTTTAAGTGACAGGCTGGAGACTTCAGCCACCAGCCCCTCTGGGTCAGTGGAGGCTGCTGGCTTCCCTTCTAACCAAATTTACAGTAAAGCCTTATGTAAAATGCAAAAGATAAAGTGGAACAGCCAACAAGAACAGAGAGCAAGACCTGGCCGTCTTCCTCCCAACCCCCAACTAGATGGCTATGAACACCTTCTTCACCTCCAGGGAGAGGTTCTGTCCTCCCCTTCCTTGTGCATAAAAATGAGATTTGGTGGGGCGCCTGGTTGGCTCAGTCGGTTAAGCATCCGACTTTGGCTCAGGTCATCATTCTGCAGTGGAGTTCAAGCCCCACATTGGGCTCTCAGCACAGTGCCTGCTTCGGATCCTTTCTCTTCCTGTCTTTGCCCCTCCCCCATGAGCCTGCTCTCTTTCAAAAATAAATAAACATTAAAAAAACAATCAGATGTGGTGGGACAAAGGGTGCCCTTCGGTTTAGCTGGGTTCCTCCTGTCTCCTATGGCGACTGGCAATGGAAAGTTGGTTCTTTAAATAATTGCACAATCTCTTTCTCGACACATGCACACGCGTATACACACACACCCTTTCCCCTCTGATCTGAAAATCCTGAATCCAATGTTTGGAACTTTTCTTTGATTCCTTAGGTCAGCACCGCACCCCGCGTGAGGCCAGGGAGACTCTGGGACCACTGGCTGCCGGGAGATGGGGTCTCGGCTCCGAGCCCCCAGCGTTCACCCAGCCCCTTACCGCCTGATAAGTGTACAGCCCTAAGCCGGTGGTTTTATTTCCCTCGGTAAATCTATCCTGATTAATGTAAACATTGTATAATACCCCACCTGCAGGTACTGTAGTTAAGGTGCATCGGAACCACAATCAGCGCAGTGACAGGCAGAGGGAAAATTATTGACCTCCCACGGATTTTTTTAAGTCAGCACATTTACTACTGTGAAAATCACCAAGTCATTAGCAGAGGGGTTTTTAGAAAAATTTGAAATGAAGGAAGTCTGCTCACATTACAGCTCTTTGTCTGTTAACCTCCTTGTCCCCTCTCTGTCTGACTTGAGGAGAAATTCCCCACATCGGCACCTCCTCAGAGCCTCCGTTGCCTGGGGTGGGGAGGCGGGGGACCAGTTTTGGAAGGAGGGGAAGTTTTCCTCCAGACTGGGAGGAGCATATGGCTGCTTCTCTGCAGGAGACTGGTGTCCGGCAGAGAGGGGCCTGGGCCGCCACCATCCAGCACCTTCCTTGTGTTTGTAGAGCTATAGGGTGACAGCTAACATGCCTTGCTGGGCTCCCATGTTGCCCGAGAGCTCACACTGACACAAAACTCATCTCCGTGGACGCCCACTCCAGAGATTGATAGCTGTAGGCCGGGGATTCTGCACACTGTCTTCTAGATGCCAGGCTGTCAGTCGAGGGCCTGGGACGGATGCAGGCCCCTTCTCTGTGCCCAACCTGCCCAGCAACCAGTGCTTTCCACCACTGTGGGCCATGCCTCTCCCACAAGGGAGCTGGACGCTTTGCTTGTGATGAGTTTAAGAGGGAGAGGCGCGTCCTGACATCCATTTCCTGTTATTAACCGAATGCTCCCTGACGCCAAAGACAAGGAGATCCCTTCCCTCACGGGGTGGGAGGCCGGCAGGGCAGCGGTAAAATGTGCGAACTTTTGACTCACGTCTCATTGGATTCTGCTTCTTGCTCCATCACTCCCTTACTGGGGCTTTTTGTGCCAGTTTCCTCATCTGTAAAATGGGGCTAACCACAGTTCACATCACTTAGGATTGTTGTGAAAAATCCAAGGGATGGTCCATGACATGCCTGCACAGTGCATAGCATCCCATAAATCAGGAGTTGCGGAATGTCTTTTTCCAGAAAAGGCCAGACAGGAAATATTTTGGGCTTTGTGGACTCTAAGGTCTCCGTCACAACTGCTTAACTCTGCTACTGTAGCCTGGAAGCAGACATTGGCCATAGGTAAATGAATGAGTATGGCTGTGTTTCAGTAAAACTTTATTTACAAGAACAGGTAATGGCCAGATACAGCCCTTAGATCATCGTATGTGGATCACTGTTAATTTGAGATATGAATAAATGTCAGCAGCTGTCATCACGTATAATAATACCTTACTGATCAGCTCTTCTGTGCAAGGAGTTGGTGAATCAAGAGGACATGGTCCATCTTGAAACTTATTATTGGTATTGGGGGAGGGGAGGACCGGGGAAACACTAATTCACAAATATTAACTGGGGACCGACTGTGTCCAAGAAGGAGTGTGCATAAACTAAAAGCTATTGCACAAAGCTTAAAGCAGTAAGTGCCACTGAACTTTTCATTTTCATTTTGTAAAACACTGCTCCCACCTCATGAAAATCAGAAATATTTTGCATTAACCTCAAAATTATGTCATCTTTGGTGACTAAAGAAAAGTAAAAATGAAACATGCACAGACATCATTTCCCCAGACTCTAAACATACAATGTGTTGCTTTAGGTACAATCAGCAGAGAGAAAATGCATTGGGCTTTAACGCCCAGCTGGTTTGCCCAAGTCAATATTCAGTCAAAACAGCCAACTTAATACTTTCTTTTGATTGAATAGGCTAATTAATTTAACCAGGAACCTTAGTGTGGAGAAGTCAAGGTCTCGCATTAGGAGAGAAGTGAGTAGGATCTCCACCTTCAAGTTACAAATCCAAAGAAGTCATTTAGAACATCTTGAGTTTAAGAGAAATATCAAAGAGTGTTAGAAACATATGGGTATATATATATATATATATATATATACATATATACATAAGCATATTCATATATATACATAAGCATATGCATATATATATATATAAGCACACACACACACATTCAATCTGGTCTCTAGGGTCTATTACACAGAGATTGGCAGATGCCTAATGTAGCTGCTCCTAATCTGAAAGGAAGGGCACTTGATTGGGTGGTAGGTGAAACTGACATTTTCTACATTACAAACCGCGTACATGTTCATTCATTCAGTTACTCTACATACATAGTTGAGAACACACTACATGCATTGTGTGGAGGTAGGCTTAGGGGATACTGACACTGAGTGTGATGGAGAAAGCAACACAACTGACCAGGAGGCGGTCTGTAAAGGATCCGCATGTTAATTCCTTCCTCTGACCAATGCGGGTCAAAATTTATTCCTCTTCTAATAAAGAATAAAACTAGAATGGAAAAAAGAGCCTGTGTCTCTACCTGTGTCTAACGGCACTTTCTAGAATCGTGACATCGATTGACTCTTCAATCCTGCCCTGGGGACAGATTCACCTGCTCCTACACCCGCTTCGTCTATGAGTTGCTGCCATTTCCGCCACATCCCTGGACTATTCCTATTAGAAAAGTTCTTGGGATGGGCGCTTCTTGCCTGCCTTGCTTATTTGCTTCTTTGTTCTTTTCCACCTCTAAATGATTCTGTCCTTTGCTTTCCCCTACTAGCACAATTTTAAGGTCCAGCCATTCCCTGCTACGTGCGCCCCCGAGATCCCCAGGAGCTGTCACTGGTTCACACACATAACTTAGGTTTCATGCACTGTCAAGACTCCCTCCCTTCCTGATGTTTGACTTTGTCCCGGATCTGAGGATCACATGGTTATTCAGCACAATTCTACCCATATGCTGGCTCCCAGGGTGTGAAGGGCTTGGGGCTCCTGAGTTCTAAGCCCCAGCCCGAAGTTGGCGCTCATTTTCAAAGGCAATCACAAGATGAATATCAAAGAATTTACGGAATCCACATTGGGAAAGCTGTCAGAAAATTGTTGGGAAAATAAAGTGAATCAATAGAATGTCAAGAGACTCAAGTGGACAAAATATTGAATATTCATTTTCTCAAGTTTCACAGGGGTAGGGATTTAGGAGGACCAACGCAGCTAGTGGGATTTTCGGCTTTCCTTGGCATGGTTCAAATAATTTTTTGTGCTGTGCATCGGATTAGTATTCAATTAACTCCTTTAAAATTATAATGTGTAACTTCAACAAACTTGTGAACGAGTCTACACACAATTAGATCAGTTAACAGTCACCAGGTACAACAAACGAATGCTGTATTTCTATAAACAGAGAATGTTTAAAACAAATTCTGTGTCTGATTTGCATGGCTTTGCCACGTTCGGGACCGGGGATACCTGTCAACACCAGAAAAAATGACAAACGGGTCCTTTTCTCTCATGTATTTATCAAAGAAAAATGGATGTAGAATCTACGTAGAAATTGTTTACTTCTGATATCGCTACATTTCCCCCAAATCCAACATGCTAACATCCCTACAGTTTGTTACCTGGGCTGCAAACGTGACACTACGGCTGCCAAAATGTTTTAAACATCATCCCTCCATTGCTTTTACAGGAGCCATTTTTGAAGAAAACAAAAGATGACTGTATAAACACTGTGTAGGTATCAGTTTTAGACTGGAAAAAAAAATCACTTGGCAATTTCACATATTCAGACCTCACCCTCATCCAGAGAAACAACAGGAGCAAGAAATGCCCTTGGAGGGCTGGGAATTTCAGGGAAAAGCCAAGAAGCCATCTTGGTTGCTGGGTCCTCATGCTGTGCATGTGTAAAAAATGTATTGGACTTTAATTATTATGGTAGGATCAAGACAGCAGCTTTCTGACATTTCTTAGTTTCCTTATACAAGACAAATAAAATTAATTTTAAGAACATTTAGCTTTTGATTTAATGCTAAATCACAGACTAACTCTTTGATTGAAGGGTATGGCACCTTAAGCTGATCTACTCTAAAATAACTATGAAAAAAGGCACCTGGATGGCTCAATCGGTTAAGTGTCTGACTTCAGCTCAAGTTATGATCTCAGGATTCATGGGGTTTGAGCCCCGGGTCGGGCTCTGTGCTAACAGCTGGCTCCGAGCCTGGAGCCTGTCTTCGGATTCTGTGCCTCCCACTTTCTCTCTGACCCTCCCCTACTCATGCTCTGTTTCTGTCTCAATAGTAAATAAACATAAAAATTAAAAAAAAAAACTATGAAAAATAGATTTTAAATCTGAAGCTTGTAACCTCAATATTTGTATTTCCAATGAAGTACTGCCAAGACTATCTGTGATTTTTAATAATAGATTTTGGCCATAGGAGATGAGACAATTCTACATCTTTATCTATGTCTTAGAAGGTTTTCTCCTGCTTTTGCCAACCCAGAGTTCCTTACCCACTCTCCTCTCCACACACATCCAGAGAATTATAGAAGTATCATGTAACGGGTTAAATAGATTAACTACTTTTGATAGATTGTGGAAGAAATGCTACATATCTTTTCCGCAAGACTGTACAACTTTCTCACCATTCCTAAGTAACAGCAGAAATAATAAAAACTAAAGAAAATGTGCAATTTAATTTGAGTTTTTTATTTAGAATGGGTTCTTCTCTGGCCTTAGAGGATTAGTTTTCAAAGCAATGGTAAGATCACTGATGTACGTCTTTTCAAGTCAGAAGAAAAAAAGACTCCTAAATACCAAACATTTGCTCTTTGGAGCCTGGAAAGAAGGAAGAGAAAGAAGACCAGACGACCACACCCTAAGAACAAAGTTTTGTCCAGGTAATTGCTGGCTACAGTTACATCTCTTTCCAGGTCTTTTTAGTAGTTAAAGTTTTTCTTTCCTACGTAAAACTTCATTTTCTTGCCCTAGTCTTTCTAGTGGGTGGCTCCCAGTTCTTCTGCGGGACTTGCTACATGAAAGCTTGTAAAGAAAAAAAAAAAGGAGGAATCTAGAATTGGTGTTATTTTACATTCACAGTCATTCTGCCATGAAAAAGCATTCACCAAAATAAATAAATAAATAAATAAATAAAGTATTCACCAGAAAGAGATTTCTTTTTCTGCATTTAAAGAAAACATTTGACATAGGTGATCTGGAAGTAAAAATGGTGTTTTTCCCACCCCCAAAATATAGAAAGATGACTTACTTTTACTAGTAATTACAAATTCTTCCCCCCAAATTAGATTATAAATGAACAACAATTAAATCTCCCCTATGTTTTGATTCATTAAAGAACCCCACAATTTATGAGGAGAAATAGATCTATAAGAATAACCGAGAATGTTTGAAAAGAAGAGTCATAAGGGAGATTTTTGCCTGCCACCAATTAGAATATATGATAAAGTTATCATACTACTGTGGTGCTGGTATAAGGTTATTGAAACACACAAACAAAAGCCTCCTAGAGACATTCCCCAGTAAACATAAGAGTTTAGTGTTATGATAAAAGTAACATCTAAATAAGAAGATGTGAGAGGCACCAAGGTGGCTTAGTTGGTAAAGCGACTGACTTCAGCTCAGGTCATGATCTCATGGTTCGTGGGTTTGAGCCCCGCATCGGGCTCTGTGTGGACAGCTCAGAACCTGGAGCCTGCTCAGATTCTGTGTCTCCGTCTTTCTCTGCCCCTCCCCTGCTCATTCTCTGTCTCTGTCTTTCAAATATAAATAAATGTTAAAAAAAAGATGTGATATATTATTCAACAATTTTGATATTGTGGCAATTGGCTGTTTCTTTGGGGAGAGCAAAGGAATGGTAGTTCCTGACTCAAATGACTGAAAGGATAAATTTTAGATGGAAGATATTTATAAGTATATAAATAGGAAACAATGTTCTCCAAGAATATGAAGGTAGATATTTAATAATATTGGATTGTGAAGCATGAGTCATAAGGTAATAATCATAAAAGAAACTAATAAAGTTTACTATATAAATGCAAAAACGTCTGCATATCAAAATATCAAAAATTATGACTGAGAGGAATGGACAAACTGAATTACATGTTTAAATATAATAACAAAATTACATGTTTAAATATATTAACAAATGTTTAATACATTCAATATATAAATAGGTTTAGCAATTCCATAAGAAAAAGATAAAGACAGATAATTCACATTAAAAAAAAACACAATGATAAATAATTTATCTGGGCACCTGTGGGTACCTGGGTGGCTCAGTCGATTAAGTGTTTGACTCTTGATTTTGACTCCGGTCACCATCTCATGGTTTATGAAATGGAGGCCTGCCTCGGGCTCTGAGCTGACAGTGCAGAGCCTGCTTGGTAACCTCTCTCTCCCTCTCTTTCTGCCCCTCTCCTGTTAGTGCTCACTCTCTCTCTCAAAATAAAGATTAAAAAAAACCCAAATGAAAAAAACAAAATATATGTAAAATATAAAAGCAACATAAAAATATTACCATTATTTAAAGATGGTAATTTGATGAATATTTTAAAATTTATTTTTTGCTTCTCTTTCCAATATTTTCATGACATAATTAATATTACTCTGTGTGTGTGTGTGTGTGTGTGTGTGTGTGTGTGTGTGTGTGTGAGATACTCTGGGAAACCTTGGATTCTCTTTTTTCTCCATCAGGTCTGCAGAAGATCCTCCTTACTTTTCTTCCTCCTTCAAGTACCTGGGGACCCTCTTCTGAGTTGTAGTTTCCCAGAAATGGAGATTCATTTTCCCATTCTGTATCTTGTTGTTCTTGGTTGACTTTAGAGATTACACAGAAGCTAGATACTTTTCCTCTGCTCTCATTAACAGGAAGTCTTTTAAAACTTTTCCAAACTCTTAAGAAATTGGCGTTCTTTGAAACAAACTCAGATAATATAGAACTACACCAGGCAGAAACTTTCTTCTCCATACCCAGTAACATTTTTTAGGGATGACCTAAATTAATACCAAAGTGTGATGCATGTCTATTTTCTGGTTTTTTTCTCAATGCCTTTATGAATATTTTACCTGTTCAGTCCATCTCAATTTATTTTGGTATATATTTTGTAATGTGAAATATAATTACTTACTTTTAACTTTATGAGTGCTAGGAACAGAATTTATCCTGTGGCTCTTCTCTGTATTCTTCTAGTATAAATGAGGGAGGAGAAAATCAGGAATGGAAAGGTATAAAATAACCTTTTTCCCTCCATATACTTGAACTTGATGGAATGTCCCTTTTTCCTGATGCAGCTTGATTCTCTTTCTTTCTTTCCTTCTTCCTTCCTTCCTTCCTTCCTTCCCTCCCTCCCTCCCTCCTTTCTTTCTTTCTTTCTTTCTTTCTTTCTTTCTTTCTTTCTTTCTTTCTTTCTTTCTTTCTTTCTTTTTTCTTTCTTTCTTTCTTTCTTTCTTTCTTTTTTCTTTCTTTCTTTCTTTCTTTCTTTCTTTCTTTCTTTCTTTCTTTCTTTCTTTCTTTCTTTCTTCTTTCTTTCTTTCTTTCTTTCTTTCTTTCTTTCTTTCTTTCTTTCTTTCTTCTTTCTTTCTTTCTTTCTCTTTCTTTCTTCCTCCCTCTCTCTCTCTCTCTCTCTTTCTTTCTTTCTTTCAAGACAAGCCTGAAAGTCAGGCATTGTAAATTTAAATTCTTATAATGTGTAGCACATGATACAAATGAGGTGTAGACTGAATCTAAGAGGGTGTGGAGAGTGACGAATACTGGCACAGAGTATATGTTACTGACTATGGCTGACTCAATGTGGCTTTGAACTTTGTGGGACCACTTACACACAGATAATTTCCAATAAATACAGTAAGGACTGTAAATGCAGTTTCTCCCTCTTAAGATTTTCTTAATAACATTTTTGTTTCTCTAGCTTACTTTAATGTTAAGAATACAGTTAAGAATACATGTAACACACAAAGTATGTGTTAATTGACTGTTTTACGTTATTGATAAGACTTCTGGTCAAGAGTAGGCTATTAGTAGTTAAGTTTTTAGGGAATCAGAAGTAACATGCAGATTTTTGCGTGTGGTTTCAGCACCCCTCACCCCCATGTTGTTCGAGGATCTGAACAACTGAAACTTAAAAATTCAATAAATATTACTTTTAAAGTAAGGGGAAATTATCTTTAAAATACGTGTTGAATAAATTAAGGTGTAGCTCTTGAAAATATGGAAAGTCTCACACTTCCGAAGTCTTACAGGTAATGTTATAACGAGTTAGCTGGGAAAAAACTTGTGAGTCTAACCTACATGGCCAGTGGACCCACCCAGGGCAGAGCTCAGCAAGATCAACCTTTGCCACCTGTGCAAACTCAAGACTACAGGGCATCCTAATGAAGTAACTTTGGTAGTGGAAGCTTCTATATGTAACAAAAATACTGATAATCAATATTTGAATACTTACTGTGAGTCAGGCAAAGTGCTAAATGCATTATTCTCTATAACACATTACTTTCTATAATCCCTTTGAAAATTCTCTACCTAGCTATTATCATGATCTCCATTTTATAGTTGGGGAAACTGAGGCTTACAGATGGTAAATAATGTATGTTAGTGAGAATTTTCTTTTGTTGGATATCAAAGGCTGTGTTCTAACCACCACTGTTAGGACAGGTTTCCAACACAATGACTCTCTGCCCACTCTCCCTCTGTCCTTAAAGGGCATCTGGAATCTTCTTGGAGGGCTCGAAGGAAGGCTGCTTTTCCCCTAGAAGTTCCCTTCCATCCTGAAACCTCATCTTCTAGTGAAGGGGTGATATAAGCATATACAGAAATAAGACCAAGACAGATCTTGATTCCAAGCCCACACCTTGCACACATGAATCAGGTGAGTTGAGTTTCTTCACTCCTTGGAAGTCCATTTTTTTACCTATCAAATGGGAATAATGTAATCTACTTCTTGGGTTGTGATGGGGGTGAAATGCAATGTTACACATGCCTGGCGTGAGATAGAGGCTTGATCCATGCCCATCCCTGTCCCCTTTCCTTGCTAAAACCTTCTTACAGGTTTCTTACGTCATGCTTCCAATCAATGGCCTAAGAGAGGTATGAAAGTAATGCGGCTCAATTGAACATACTTTGTCTCCTCGGTTTACTGACAGAAGGAAAAGATGAATTGTGGCAGAGAGGTGGGGGGTTGGGGACAGCAGAGACACATAAAAAGAATTGGTCTTCACAGCTCCTATATGTTCTATCCACCTGGCTCAGTTCATCCAGCACCTAATTGCATACACCTACGTCATCTACTGTCCTTTAGAAGATTAGCAATAGTTCTCCGATTAATGTTCCTAGTAATGCCTTAAGCATCTGAAGCCATAATCTAAGACAAACCACTGTATATAAAGTAGAAATGTAGTCTCAGAACAAGGTGAAAGCAATTCACAAGAAAACAAAATGACTCCCAAACCCCACTGGTCCAACTACTAACATCTGCATGGTATCCTTCCTTTGACACAATGATTCTCTACATAAAGTTCTTGAATGGGTTCCAGGAGGTCCATAAACCTCATGAAATCACCTACTTCTTCAGGATTATATGCATGAGCATTTTACAAGGAGATAGTTGATTTTCTGAAATTCTCAAGAAAGTCTATGACCCCCAAACACCTAAGACGTGAAACTTAGGTGTCTAGGAGCTTACGGTTCAGGTCAGGCATAATGACATCAAGAAAGGCATGATTAATAGTAGTGTATTGATATGTAGCTAGTGAGGAAATGGTCACAGATAAAGATCCATGTATGATTTGGGGGTAGAAACGGGACTTGTACATATGAACAGAAGTATGAATCTTTCTAGAGAGGGGTTTGTTTTTGAGGTTTTAGTCTTACAGAAAATAAGGAGTAGACATCTTTAAAGACTTTCCTTCTTGAAGTACAAGCCTTTCCCCCACTTTCTTTGCAACCCCAAACCACCAAACATTTACATCTAAGTAGAGGGAACGACTTACCAGCTAATTGACACTATTTCAGTGATGCATCTATTTTTCTATTTAACACTCTTTTCTCCTACTCTCACTTTTCATTTCTTGCCTGAGTTCACATGGCCCACTCCTTGTCTTTTTTAATAACTGGCCAAATTATTGCTATTAGTAATTTGAAGAGGGGAAAAAGAAACATAAATAAGGTAAATGAGTTCCCATGGCAACCATTGCCAGGTGAGATCATTTTAAGCATCCTTTCTGTGACTATTTCATGAGCACTCTCCTGAGAGCCTGAATTCCTGTTAACCCTTTTATGGACTGAGTACTCTTTAGCAGATGGCTCTCAGACTTCTGGCTCTCTATTAGGGATGCTGGTTTATCGTTTTTAGAGTGGCCTTGGGGTTTGTAAGCAGAAGCGACCAGTATCTATCTCTCTGTGTATCCGTCTCCTACTTAGCATGTACGCTGTGACTCTCCAACATCTTTCTAGGGTCCCATGGACTAGGCCCAATGGCAAGTCACAGTTTTTTAAAGGAGAACTAAATTAACACTTTAAAAAGCAGAGTCCTTACAGTGGCAGTGTTTATTGAATCTAAAACTTTGTTTCCTTTGGAGATGATGAGGCAAGTATCAGTTGGGGGATTGAGTAATGCTGTAATCACAAACAGCCCTTGTGATGGTTCATCTTACGTGTTGACTTGGCTAGGCTAAGGTGCTCGGTTGTTTGGTCAACCCCCAGACTAGATGTCGCTATCAAGGTATTTTTTAGTTACTGACATTTATATCAGTAGACTATGAGCAAAGCAAAATACCGTCCCTAATGTGGGCAGGCATATCAGCTGAAGGCCTTAAGAGAAAAGACTGAGGTCTCCCCCAAAACAGGGAATTTTGCCTCCATATTTCCTTCAGACTTAAGACTACAATACTGACTCCTGTCAGAATTTCCAGCCTGTGGGCCTGCCCTACAAATTTCAGACTTGTCAGCTCCTATAATCATCAGCCAATTTCTCTCTCCCTCCCTCTCTCCCTCTCTCTCTCTCTCTCTCTCTATATATATATATATATAGAGAGAGAGAGAGGGAGAGACATTAGTGGGACCTCTTCTGCTGTATTTCATGGATTAGGAAGTGCAATGTAAGAAGTCCAAGCAATTTCTTTGGCTCTATTATGTAATTATTGGAAAGTGATTTAGTCTACATAAGCATCAGTTCCCTCATCTGCTCTGTGATGGAAGTAAAAGATAACATCTCTTCTCCTCCTTCCCTCCTGCTACAACAGAGAAAACATCCAGCTTCTTCTCAAAGACCAGTCTTTTCATATGTTCTCCTGTTCATGACAGACACCTATCAGACATGCTTAGTTTTATCTTTCTTACAACCCAACTTCCACCTCCTCTGAAATCCTGTTATCCCACGTTCAACATTATTTCAACAATATTCATTGTGGGGCATCTGGGTGGCTCAGTTGGTTAAGCGTCCAGCTTCGGCTCAGGTCAGAGCTCATGGTTCGTGGGTTCAAGCCCTGCGTCAGGCTCTGTGCTGACAGCTAGCTCAGAGCCTGGAGCCTGCTTCAGATGCTGTGTCTCCCTTTCTCTCTGACCCTCCCCTGCTCGCACTGTCTCTCAAAAATAAATTAAAAAAGCATTAAAAAATTAAAAAAAAAGAAAAACATTAAAAAAAACCAATATTCATTTTTCTCTCTGTCCTCTGCCACCATCTTATTCCAAGCCATTGTGTCCTGTATCTGGGCATCTGTTATAAACCCAGAAATAATCTTCCTGCTTCTATATCCATGCATCTCGAACTGTTTTTCCCACAAATCCTCCAGATAATATTAAAATAAGAGGAATATAGCTTAGAGTTAAGAAAAGAAGTTTTACAACCTTTATGTGCCTCTGTTACCTTCATATGTAAATTTAGAAATAATAATAGGACTTGCTTCATAGGGTTGTGATAAAGATTAAGTAAGTTGACGTAAAGTTCCTATAGTGTTTCCTGCCACATATTAAGCACTGTCTGTATTTGTTATTATTATTATTGAAATTTTTATAATATTATTTGTTTGCTTATGAGTATATCTCTAGTTCCAAATATACAGCCTGATTACCAATAATTATCAATAGTAGCTTCTTGATAATTATTCATTAATAAAATAAAGAAACCTATATAATGAATAAATGAATTCATGGTTGTGGTAGACAGCCTCTAATCTGACTCCCAGTGATTTCTTGTTCTAGGAATTTTATATCCTTGAGTGTGGGCTGGGCCTAATGACTTGCTTCTAACAAACAATACAGCAAAAGTGATAAGATGTCACTTCTGAGATTCAGTTACAAAAAACTTGATTTTCTTCTCTCTCTCTCTCTCTCTCTCCTTCTCTCTTTCTCTCTCTCTCTCTGCCCCCCCCCACCCCATCTCCTTGCTGGCTCATTCTGATGAAGCCATCTGCCATGTTGTGAGTTGCCCTATAGAGAGGCCCCATGTGACAAGGAACTAAGGGCACTCAGTCCAACAACCCATGAAAAATTGAATCCTGCCAACAACTCCTGAGTGATCTTGGAAGTGAATCCCTCTAGAGTAGCCTTGAGACCACAGCAGCCCTGGCTGATAACTTCATTGCAGCCTTGTGAGAAATTTTAAGCCAGGGAACCCAACTAAGGTGTACCTAGATTCCCAACTCATGGAAACTGTGAGGTAATAAGTGTTCTGAGGCCATTACATTTTGGGATAATTTGTTACACAGTAAATGATAACTAATACAATGATAAAGAAAATAATATATGACAGAATGATTTGGATATTCAGGAAGAGATTTTTTTAAACACAAACTTCTAATAGAGGATCCATTTCCCTGGGCTCAGACAATCACTGGCACTTCCAGAATCATCCTTTTTCCCTTGTATCTTTATTCCCATTTGACTGTTTTGACTGTTGGAGGCCCATAGCAAGGAATCAAAAACCTGACTCCCTTATTTTTATTAACTGTGTGAACCTAGCCAAGTTACTACACTGCTCTGAGCAACTTTCATCACTATTTAAATGGAAATAGTGATAGCTCCCTCACAGAATTACTATGAGGGTAACATTGGTCAGAACTTAAATAAAGTAGCCCAGAGCATCTAGAACACAGTGGATATTCAATAAATGTTGGAACATGTGCCTGGTATCTACCAGTTTAATATTTGTCACATTTTTAAAACTTCATTTATAGCTAATATCCTCTTCAGAGTTATTCTTTAGAAATCAATAAAATTCAAGTATCTTCCCTATGGAAATGATTTCTAGTGTGGTTTCTTACCAGAAAGAGAAAGAGAAAGAAGAATAAACCATCTTTGAACTCTAGTAATTGGGCAAATGATTTGTAGCATTCAAAAGCAGCAAAATCTAATGAGTATGAGGATTGAAGAAGGCAAAGATGAAGACAAAGACGAAGATGAAGACAAAAACAAAGACGAAGATGAAGACGAAGACGAAGATGAAGAAGAAGAAGAAGAAGAAGAAGAAGAAGAAGAAGAAGAAGAAGAAGAAGAGGGAGAAGAAGAAGAATAGAAGAAGAAAAGCTTTGGTCTACCTACCAGTTCTCTAGGAAGCAGGCTTACTGTAAGGTCTGATACACAGCTGCCCTGTCTCCCACACCTAATACACATGCATTGTTGGCCATTGTGGAGAAACAGAATGAAAGCAATGCTCTGGAGACAAATTCAACGTGTGCATGTCTAGTGGGGTCTGGAGAGAAGACCACAGAACATGCGCTACCACTCCAAGAAGGCAGCATCAGAGAATGCAGCAGCTCCGACATGAGAACTTTGGTCATTCGGAAAAGCAAGAAAAAACAAAAGTTTTCATTTACATCCTCTTTCCCTTGACATCAAATACCACAATTAAGAACTTGCTTTTTAATAAACATGGTTCTGAGTTGGTAAGAGCCAAAGCATTGTTCACATATCATTTCCTGCACTGCTTAGCTCATATTAACAGACTTAGAAAGCATCAACCACAAACATGTTGCTGATAGAAATTTCCTAATGCAAGCAGTCTTTATAGATTTCTGCTATTTCAATGTAGGTCTCTGAGGACCATTTGAATCCATATTAATTTCCTTTCTGGCAGTTATGCGGCTGAGTATGAACTGCACTATTTCACTTTTAATCTGTCAGTAATTTAGTAATGTGTAAACTAATTATGCACAGATATTAATGTAATCGGTTTGGGGAGCTATAAAATCAATGTGTTTTTACAGACTGCATTAAAGAGAATTGTGGTATTATAATCACATGTCAGTTACAGATAATGTTATGGAATTAAAAAACGGATGTCACCCACATTTCAGGGAGCACCCACTGACTCCATCACATAATCTAAGCATGGCCCTCACATTTTCTGGAACTGTAAGAAAAATGTTAATAACACAGCCAAACAATCTTGCTTTGCTCTGATTCTGATAACATCATTGCTGTGACCCTCTTTCTCCATTTCTTCTCCTTTCTCCTTTATGTTAAAGAAAAACTTGCCATTCAGAATCTCAAAAAGTGGTGCCACATATCACCCTTCTGGGGGTCATGCCAGTGTCTCATGGTAATGTTCTCCTCAAGGGCAGTCTATATGATACAATTAACCAGACCATTATACAGCTGAGCATAGGTTGGCATGAATCCAGTAGGTAAGGGGGGTTACCACAGCTTTGTAGGATGTTTACACTAGGTCCATGACCCTATCCTGTGGTTATTTCTACAGGCAGTCCAAGACATCGTCAAATCTTTCTATAAGACTAGGGGCATCTCACCATCTTGACCCATGGTTTCCCACCCCTAATAGAAGGAAATTCATTACTCTATGATAAGCCTTGAAGTCCTGGGACACTACTTGTTCAATCAAGTGTTTGGACAAATTCTAGAAATTTACCTTCATAAACCTGCATTGAATGGATTCCCCCTAACCCTCTGACAATCTTCCTCTGATTCTTTGCCCTCCTCTAAAAACTTAGGCCATTCTCTTGTGTAGCCCTAAACATCAGTGATGTCTCTGGCAGAACATGCCACTATGTCTCTACCTGAAAATACTGGAGAGGTTTCAGGCCCAACCTTGTAGCATAAGGAGACACTGATATAGAAAGGAAGTAGGTCTCAGGGGTGCCTGGGTAGCTCAGGCGATTAAGCATCCAACTATTGATTTTGGCTCAGGTCATGATCCCAGGGTCATAGGATCGGCCCCTGAGTTGGGCTCCACACTGAGTATGGAGCCTGCTCAAGATTCTCTCCCTCTCCCCACTCTCTTTCTGCCACTCTCCCCCACCCCTCTAAAATTTTTTAAATTAAAATTAAAAAACGAACAAAAACAAGAAGAAAGGAAGGAAGTCTTGGATGGGAGATTGAGTTCTAGCTCTGGAGCTACAACATTGGGCTATGCTGAAATATGGGTCTTGGAAAATCCTGATTCTGATATTCTCCAGATGTGTGGTTCCCTTATCACTTTGAAATTTATTTTCCTTGTTTGCAAAATAGGGTGGTAACAATATTCCTTACTTCATGGAGGGTGAGATGATCCAGTGTTCAGACACAGTGCTTGGATCATAGTACGTGTCCACTATGTCAAGGCCAGTGGTAGTGGCAGTAGTGGCCATGACAGTGATCATAGTAGTAGTATTAGTAATGTTAATTAGAAAGCCTAATTGCTTTCTTACTGTAAAATGGAAGTTAACTAGATAATCTCTAGAGTCCCTTCCAGCTAGTAACTTTGATTCCCTGAGGTGATGCAACCAGCTGCATAAATTCTGCATCAACCATCTACTTGCAAGGAGGATCCTCAGGAGGAAGAAAAAGGGTCAGCCCAATCCCAGGCTCCTCCTCTAACAAAGTCTTCTCACTTTCCTCCTTGATTCCTATCGATACATCCTTCCCCTTCGTCACTGGTCCCTGCCCATCCTATGGTTTGGCTTCTATTTAAGTCCATCCTTCTTCTTACACTCTGATATATCCTGTAAGATCTACATTCAACACATGGGCTCACTCATTCCCCAAATCTATTGACATCTACTAGCGATGGAGAAAACTCTGCAGGGAATATGGGTATGGATCAAAGATGTCTCTATCGTTCTTAGAAATAATTGCTTACTGGCGAGATGAGAGATGTCCACAGTAAATATAATTTATTAGATCAACCTTTTCCAAAGCCCTTTTCACATTAATTGGAGCCTGGAATCCCTCATGTGATGGCCACTCGCTCTAATATCCTCACCAATGGAAGTCATGCATCCCTTCACTGGCCCATGCACACTACACAACCACATTTATATCATTCTTATGGTGTATCTATTTTAAGTTTACACATTCCACTTTTGCTCATTCCATGGATGTGTGCCAATCTCTAAGACTCAGATCCACACTGATATTTTTGGAGGCTGCTGCAATTTTTTTTCTTCCCCCATCTTCTCTCATCATTTCCCATAATTTCAACACCTATTCAGCTGTCTTAAGTGTTTGGCCTCACCATGAGTCAAACCCGATGAAGGTCAACCACAAGCCACAAGGACCAACTACTGGCCTGACAACACTGGTCATCTTTAATGAGATGAGCTACAGAGAACAGTACCTGACATATAGTAACACCTAGCACTTTCAGCTTCATAGCCTCTGTCCCCAGCTTTTTGTCATTCAGTATAATAGCTATCATGTCCACCAGGAACTCATTCACAAACCACTTCCAGGGGATAGTTTTGGAGACAGTATTTGTCTCCCATCCTGAAAACTGAGGACTTGGTGTTCAGAAGAATGATACTGGTAGTCACTGTCCATAGTCATTAACATCCCATAAATAGAAACTGAATACCACTCACCAAGGCAAGAAACCAAGCTTCATCATTCACATATTTAACTTTTGTGGAATCAAGTTGAGGTACTTGGCCAAAAGTCCAAAAAAAGAAATGGAATTTAAAAAAAATAGCCAGAAACAGTATTCAAAGATACTATAAAAATATGTTTTGCATGAGAAATCTTCATTTTATAATGAACATAAACATATATATCAGTTATTTGTATACACACGATATTCTACAGGGCCATGAACACAAAGACACAAAAGCTGTTCTCTGGATCATTTAGAGGATTTGCTAGGGCAATTTTGATCACGTCCTACTACTGCTTTAAAATATAATTCATATGAAAGATATTGCCACATCATAATTTGTTTTACATGATTTTTGAGCATGTTAGTGAAAGCCAAAAAAAGGATTTCAGGCCAGGCCCCAGTCTACCAGAGGTTGGTATTATCCATGACGAGCCTTCTCTCATTCCCCATGGATCCCAGAAAATCATGGATCTTAATTAACTTCATTGTCTTTTCTCAAACATTGTGTGTAATGAGACCCCACACAGCACCAGGAATGTGCTGACAGTTGTCGCTACCCTGAGATGACCAGTCTCCTTTTTTAATCCCTGCCCTGGATTCTTTAGGGAAAACTGAGGGTCCATTGTACCCATTCACACTTGACTCCTGGATCCTCTTGTCCAGTCATTCTGCTGGCAGCCAAAAGACAGCTGATACCAAGACTCCCTAGTTATCTTTTTCACATTAAACATGAAGTCTAATCCTAAAATAATTACCAGTAATAAATGTATACAGACAGTGGTCTTTATATCTTGCACCAAAGGAGATGAGGACAATGGCTTTTTCATTCTATCAAGACTACCTCCCAAGATAGTGTTTTCTTTGCCAAGATAGTAAGAAAAACCAGCCCTGGAGAATTCTGTTACAGTTGTCCCGACATGGATTATTGAGAAAGGAATTAGAATCATCATCTCTGGGAGAGGAAATTTGGGAAGCTGAGAGGATTCGTGGGCAATGAGGACTTTTATGGTGAAGGATCTGAGTTGTTTCAGGCTTTAGTCCTGCTCCACTGGTGAAGAGTTTATAAACCTTAGGTTTTTATCAAGAGTAACTCACGGGCTATTGAAAAATGTACATCTGAGTTTTCCATGTATGAGGAAGACAAGCAATTCAGACATTTAGGGGGCTATGACTGAGCTCATCTTGGGCCAACCATGGATACCACAAAACATGGAATTTTGAGTCAGCAGACCTGAGTTCAAATCCTCTGTGTCACTTTGTAGATACTAGGCCGTGCTGCCTGATATGGTAGCAACTAGGCATGTGTGCTTTTTCAGACTGAAATTTAAGTTAGTGAAAATGAAATATAATAAAAAATCCAGGTTTTCAGGGGCACCTGGGTGGCTCAGTTGGTTAAGCATCTGACTCTTGATTTGGGCTCAGGTCATGATCTCATGGTTCATGAGTTCGAGCCCCATGTTGGGCCTATGCTGCCAGTGCAGAGTCTGCTTGGGACTCTCTCTCTCCCTCTCTCTCTGCCTCTCGTCCATTCACATGTGCCCCCACACACATACAAGCTTTCTCTCTCTCTGTCTCTCAAAATAAATAAACTTAAAAAGAACTCCAAGTCCTTAGTCCCACTAACATATTTCATGTGCTCAATAGGCCAGTGTGGCTAGGTGCTACTGCATACACAGTACAGCTAGAGACTGAGGTCAAGTAAGCTTTCCAAGGCCCAGTTTCCTCTTCTGTTAAAAAAAGAATAAGATCTGTCCTGTTTAACTTCTGAATGTGCTCTAAGATAACAAATAGAAAAGCACCTAAAAAATTATAAGCATTGTATAAAATATGAAGCAAAGCAATTAATTTGGTCTTGAGCTTTTGAGCTTGAGCTAAGTAGAGGAAATCCCCACATTCTTATTTAAATCGGGTGGGAATGCAACCTGGTGTGACAGCTCTGGAAAACAGTATGGAGGTTCCTCAAAAAATTAGAAATAGAACTCTTCTATGACCCAGCAATAGTACTGCTAGGGATTTGCCCAAGGGATACAGGAGTGCTGATGCATAGGGCCACACCTACCCCAATGTTCATAGCGGCACTGTCAACAACAGCCAAATCATGGAAAGAGCCTAAATGACCATCAATTGAGTGGATCAAGAAGGCATGGTTTATATATACAATGGAGTACTACTGGCAATAAGAAAGAATGAAATCTGGCCATTTGTGGCAATGCAGATGGAACTCAAGGGTATTATGCTAAGTGAAATCAGTCAGTCAGAGAAAGACAGATACCATATGTTCTCACATATAGGTGAACCTTGAGAAACTTAACAGAAGACCATGGGGAAGGAGAAAGGGAAGAAAAAGTTACAGAGAGGGAGGGAGGCAAACCATAAAAACCCCTAAATACTAGGAAGAAATTGAGGGTTGATGGGGGATGGGGGAGAGGGGAACGTGGGTGATGGGCATTGAGAAAGACACTTGTTGGGATGAGCAATGAGTGTTGTGTGGAAACCAATTTGACAATAAATTATATTAAAAATAAATAAATAAATCTATGTGTTTATCTAGTTATTGTAAAGTTGCTCCCATCAGAAAAATAGGAACAGGCCAAGCTGTATCTAGATAGAGATTTATACCAAAGAGGCTGGCAGGGAGCGGTGGTGGCTTATGCAGAGGAAACATTGGTAGCCGGCTTGTCTAGCAGGACATCAACAGGGAAGTGACATTTCTTGACCTCCCCCTGATTACTAAGGAAACGATGGGAACTCTGGCTGTATTGGGGATTTACGTTTGTTTACTGTATGAATTTCCTCAGCAAATCCATGTCTTATTTCTCCATCTTTGCTACATTTGAAAATATCCATCTGAATTGTGCAAGCAAGAAATAGATCTTCATTTCTCGCTTCATGAATATCAGTGCCTGGACAAACATTACTGGTCTCAAGAAGTAGCTGAAAGGAGGGATATGGTGAGGGGGAAATTGGTGGTGGAAAAAGAGGGAAAATTTGCCCAAAGCTCAGAGGTACCAGGAAGGAACAACTGAAAGTGTCCTGTAACTTTAAAAGATAAGGGGTAAGGATTCTACAGCACAGATGAGGCTGGCAAAATAGGAATAATTGTCTTGGTCATCATCTCATTCATCATCATCATCTTCAAGCTTTGCATTGATATTTGATCTATAGGTTTCAAAGTCCTTTCACATATATGCAGATATTTGCTCAATATAATAACTCACATATAAAGTACACTGGACCACCATGGTTTTTGCCTATGTAGCATCCACTCCTCCTTACTCTGGTAATACCACCATAATTTACTCTAGAAAAATCATCTCTCTCTCAATTTCACTGTCTGTGTTTTAAGTGGGGCTGATGCTACCCTGGATCCAAGTGTGAGTTTACCCTCAGGCTCTGAGGGTATATTAATTACATCCACCAACCACAGTGATTGATCCAGGGACAAGTACATGACCCAAGTCTGTCCAATGAAACACAATCTCAGGACTTTAGTTGAGACCATTAAGAAAGAGAAACCATTTGGGGCCACTAAAGCTTATAGGATGAAGTCGACAGCTTCTTTGACCTTTGCTTGGTGAGAACTTCTCCGAGAATAATCTTGGAACCAAGGAGCACACAGCCAAAAGCTGGAAAGAGAGCAAGACTGAGTCCCAAGGACATGGTTTTAGCCCTTAGATTCCTATCTGCAAGAGATCATGCTACCTCTGGACACTTTTCTTTGAGCTGGTCTGAGTTGACTATCTGTTGTTGGCAAAGAGGTCTGGATAAGGCAGCCAAAAGAGATTGAGATTCACTTTATCCAGATTAGAAAAACTCGGGCTCAGTATAACATCTATTCAACCATAATCTGGACCATTTCGTTGTTTCTGAATATGGAATTTCTGAAGAATTTTCAAATCCAGTTTGCAGGAAGGAAGGGAAGGAAAGGGTTGGCAGGCTGTAGCTACAAAGAATGTTTAAGGGTCTCATTAAAAAGAAAGTGAAACAAGACAGAACAGAGCCATGCTTGGCATTACAAGTCCTTTGGGAGAGTAGAAATGCTGAAGTTTACAAATGCATAAGAGGCAGCGGATAACTACAGTTGGGTTTACTAAAGAAACAGAGCTCGAAAGTAGTATGGAATTTAGCAACAGTGGGATACCCATTGTCTGGGAGGAAACCATGGCATGTATTTACTTTAATTATTTTGTAAGTTGATATGCAATATTTCAAAGACATATAAAAGTATCTCTTAACATGCCAATGTAGTGGATATCTCCACATACAGCATTCATATGGTGATCATTCCAATGGGTGAAATTCATGTACTAGGGTGACAGTTCTCGAAGTGCCGTCTCTAGGCCAGCAGCTCTGACTTCATGGGAATCCTTAGACCCTATCCTAGACCTACTGAGCTCAAAACTCAGGAGTGGGGCTGAGCAGCATGCAGTCTAACAAGCCTTCCAGGTGATTCCAACGTATGCTAAAGCCTGAGACCCACTGTAGGAAGGATACCTGAGCAAAATCATGTATGTTCATATGTGTGTTTCCATGTAACTTTTTTTCAGTGCTTATCAACTTCCTATTCTGGAAGCCTTGACAGAGTGAAAGAGTGTCATCTGTCTGAATCTCACCCAGAGTGGAAGTACAGATTCGGGTCCCTTCAGGTCTTTCTGCTTTGAGGAGTCCTCTCTAAGTCATAGAGCCAATGATATTCAAAGTGGTTTGGAATGTGACCACTCAATTTTCAACTTCTTTCTTGGTTATACTTGAGTGGTAAGCTGACTTCTAAAGAAATGCTGTGCCCTTCACACCCCCATCAAGATTTCCATCTCCTGGTTACGTAATCTGATGCTGATCTAGGCACAGCTGTGAAGGGGTGTTGTGGATGTAACACAAGTCCCAAATTAGTTAGCCTTAAGGTAGGAAGGTTATTCAGGTGGGTCTTATCCCATCATGGGAGCACCCTTTAAAAGTAGAGCACCGAGGTGCTGGGTGGCTCAGTCGGTTAAGCATCCGACTCTTGATTTTGGCTCAGGTCATGATCTCACGATTTGTGAGCTTGAGCCTGGCATCTATCTCTGTGCTGATGGTGAGTATCCTGCTTGGGATAGGGGTAGTCTGTCTGTCTGTCTGTCTCTCTCTCTCTCTCCCGGCCTCCCTCTCACAAAATTAATATATAAACAGAGCACTTTCTCTAGTTGGAGGCTGGGAGAAAAGTCAGAGAGATCTGAAGTATAAGAAGGTCTCAAAATCTCATTGCTAACTTTGAAGGTGGCTAAATGAGGCAGAATGTGGGAAGTCTCTAGAAGCTGAAGAGTCCCCAGGCTGATAGCCAGCAAGGAAACTGAGACCTCAGTCCTACTACCACAAAAAATGGGATTCTTCCAACAACCTCAAAGAGCTTGGAAGTAGAATTTCTCTCCCGAGCCTGTTGATGAGGACACAACTTGGATGATACATTGATTTTAGCCTTGTTCTGCCCTGAATGGAGAACCCAGTTCATGCTATGTTATATTTCTTAGAACTGTGGACTAATAAATGAGTGTTGTTTTAAGCTGCTAAATGTGTGGTAATTTATACGCAGCAATAGGAAATGAATACAACAGGAAAAGGAATATGGCAGCTGGAATATGGGATTCAAGCATTTGGAGTTACATGGAATCCGATCATTTGGAAATGTGTACATAAGACAGATAAAGTGGGAGAGGGTGGAGAGAGCATCTGGGGGGGGAGGGCAGAATTCAGCTCAGTGAAGAAGAAAAAGCACACTGGAAGGAAGAGGAAACCTGGCCGATGTATAAGTAGGAGAAACAAAGGAAGTCACTGACAATGAAAGACAGATGATTCCATGGAAGGTGATGGAAAGCAAGAGAGATCCACACTACAGAACGGTATGGAACTGCGGGCAGCGTTATTACTTAGAAGAATGTTTACCCAGAATTTCATAATTCAAAGGTATTGTAGAGATCATATAATTTCTCCCTCATTTGTTTTTTTAGATGAAGATGCAGAGACAGGAAGGATACATGAACTGCCTCCAGGTTACAGAGCTAATTAATTTCTAGGTCAAGACCAGAGCTCACCATCTCGTGATCCCTGTTTTTCTTCTGCGGAATCCCGTCAGCAACACAGCAAAGAAATAGCTGGTGTGGCCACTAAGAAGAGAGCAGAAGCTGCACAAAACAGCTGGACGGTGGGTACTCCAGCGTTGCCCCATTAATCCAAGCCAAGCTACGATGACTTTTGCTCCCTGGCCATCTACAAAGCCCATCACTTTGTCACCAAGCCAAATGCAATTAGTATATAGGGCATGCCCTTCCAGAGAGCCTCAAACCTGATTAACAGGTTCGAAACTGGGGCCTGGGGAGCAAGATAGATGATACTGAGAAGCTTGTGCCCAGCAACAAAAGGATTAAAAGTGACCAAATGGAGAGGACAGAGCAAGATCTGTGAGGTGCCCAAATTGAGATGCCCTTCCCAGCCTACACCCCCCCACACAAGGTGCAGCCCTGCCTGCACTGCTCTCCATCTATGTGGATTTGTTTATTAAATAAATGATGGTTTATTAACCTCATAACCACCGTCTCTCCCCGCCCCCCAAGAAACTAAACAGAATATTCGCCGGGTGCAAAAGATCCTTTTGCTCACATTGGAGGAGAAGTTACCCAAGGGCTGGTATCTGTTTCCGTGGAAACCAAAAATAAATATTGATACTGTGTTAATGGTCTGTGTCTCACTTAAGCTCCATTAAACTTCGAGCACTTGCAAGAAAACAGCCCATTGATGGCCCAGCTGAGGGAGAAGGAAGAGGCTTTATAAAAAGCAACAGTGTGGAAGGCGCATGGGGTGCGGGCAGGATTTCTGAGCGCTTCTCAGCCAGGGATCTCTTTATGGAATTCTTCCAGTTGAGGAGACCTACTTACGTGCACTCCACGTGGCAGGTTAAGATGCTAGCCCTGCCTGGATGGGTTTTTGTGAACCTGCCCTTTTTATAAAGAATCGTTGTGTGTTTTGGAAAGCTATGTGTAGACAACAACATTTTCCAGGAACCCACATGCCCAAAGCACAGTGAACAAATGAACTGAGCATCCAAATTAGAATATTTCTTTCTGTATCGCATTTCCCAGAGCAATTCGAGGGCAGACAACGGAGGTCAGTATTGTTGCCTTTTATATTTATAATCTTGCTTTAAGGAGCATAGTATTTGATTTATTGCATGAAAGTATTTTACAGCTTTAGTGCTGCTGCTCCTTGGAAAAAGGAACATCACAGCCTGCTTAATTTACACAAGGGATGTTAGGACTATTTAATGGCATGTAAACATTTTATAAGGCAAGTTCAAATTGCAGGCGATATTTAATATACTTTAGCAAAATGGACCACAAATGGATTCTAGTTCTTATTTATTGGCCCAATCTTTCTTATGGCATCAAAAGTGAATCGAGTTTTAAAAGGTGTTAAGAGTTTTCAGTACAGTTCGTGACACTGGGCACAATGGATAAGTCTGCATAAAACAAGCAGCACGTGAATTGATTCCAGAACCAGGGCAATCACGAGCCTCTGAATCAGACTTTACGTATGGCTTCTAGGGCTTGGGCGGTAGGAGCTCCTGGCCACTCAGCCCCTAGCGAAACTCGGAGCCTCACAGCCCAGTAAGCCCTGTTCATCCCAGGATGAACACTGGGAAAGAATAGGGACCAGAAAGGACCAGGAAAAGCACGGATGGGAAAATCCCTGACCAGCAGAATGCAGAGTTAGGGAGTATCATTACGCTAGATCTGAGGGTCCTTGTTGATCATGAGGGTGCAAAACAGTATGTGTGATGGGCTTCCAAAGTCTCTGAGGAGGGGATCTATGAGTTTTGCCTTTCTCGATTCTCTTCTGGAAACACTCTGCCCCGCGATCTGGGCGCCTGTGCTGAGGTGGGGCTGACACCACCTTTTCCGCCTGACTCTGGGGCTGTGTGAGGAACTCGATGGGCTGGCCAATGATTCCAGGAAGGCCTGGGAGCCACATGGGATCAGGGAAAGCTTTCTGCACACCGGGGCTTTGGTTCTGGGGGAGGGGGCCTGGGGCTGTTAGTGGCCCTTTGCCCCCCTGGTGTGGCCAACAAGGAAGCCACCTCACAGAAGAGCAATGCTGAGGGATATCACCGAGGAGGACCCAGCCTGCTGGACCTTATCCTTCCTCCTTGTGTGAGGGCCAATAAATTCCATTTTCTTAATGTTTATTTATTTTTGAAAGAGAGAGTTAGAGAGATCGACAGACAGACAGAGAGAGTGTGCATGGGGGAGAGGAGACACAGAGTCTGAAGCAGGCTCCAGGCTCTGAGCTTTCAGCACAGGGCCGAATGTGGACCTCAAACCCATGAGATAGGTGATCGTGACCTGAGCCAAAGTGGGATGCTTAACCAACTGAGCCAGCCAGGCGCCCCTCCATTTTTGGCTTCTTAACATCTGTGTTTAATCAGGATGTGTCAGGCATCCTGTAGGGTGTTAGAGCCATTCCAAATTTGCAGTTGGGCAAAAGGACTGGAGAAGTGGCTTCTGTACCCCTTGGGTCTAATCAAGTGAAGGCCTTATTCTAGGACAGGCCACACAGGGCCCCAAATTCCTGAGATGTTTCCAGGGAGGCTCCCTGAAAGAGAAGCCAGTGTTGACTTCTCTCTTACAGCATGTAGCTTGGGTTCCATCTCTAGCTCCTTTTCCCCTGGCTTCTTCTGGATTCTGGTTCTGGTTCAGACACGGATCTGGACAAAAGCCACTAGTCTTTCTGGGCTCTGTCATCTCAAGTTTAAGGAGCCTCACACCAATAATCTCCACTTGCATTTCCCCCCAAACGCCTTCACCCCCAAATTTCAGGATAATCCTGTGAGGGCGGTTATCTTATTCCCACTGACTAAACAGAGGGAGATGAAGCAGGTTCCCTCACCACAGTGGCAGATGGTGAAGCCAGCTCCTTTCTTTCCAGCCTGGCCCCTGACTGTCAGTCCCCCCTGCCTCCTCCTTTCTTCCCTGGCTGTCGTGGCAGCCTCGTGGGTTAGGTATCATCCTTCCTATTTCACAGGTGCAGAAATGGAAGCAGACAAGTTAAAGTGAACTGCTCAGGTCTCTGGTGGAAGGATGGGTAGCCACGGTTTTTCCTGGATAACAGAAGTCATTCTGTCTTCTTTGTCATGGCTGGGGCAGTGGAGGGGATGGCGTGACCAAGTCCACTTTATAATTATGCCTCAGCTGGCCATTCATTAACCTTCAACAAGTAGTTTTTAAATGTCTTCTATGGGTTGCATACACAGAAGCAAGGCATGTGTGGGGAAGACAGACAGGAAATACGTCCTTATGGTCCATGCTCTCCATGAGAGAAGACGATGAGATCCCATAGGAGATGACGGAGACCATAGAGCATTGCCGAAGGTGTGTATGGGCAGAAAGGCGTTGGTGAGGAGGCCAGAAAGTACTATTTAGGTTACATTTAAAGGAGTGTGTAGAACCTAAACCAATAAAAGGCCCCCAATATGTAGATTGTCTTTCCCCTGTATAGTTTTAAAAGTCAAAAGGACATTTCACACATGGCTCTTCCCCCCACTTCGACTTTCTTCTTCTATTTGCTCCCTTGGCTTCAGGAAACCCTTTAATGTGCGGCTGCAGGGGGCCTGCCTGGGGTGGGGGTGGGGGCAGCGCTGCTTTGGGCTGAACCATATTTCATCCAAAACAGGGATTCAAAATGGGAGACCATTACCAGTCATGTAATTAAGGCTACTGAAGACATACTGCTTATGAAAAGGAAAATGCTAGCGCTGATTATGAAATTTATGAGGTGCTTACATCTAGCGGATTGGAGTGAATTATCTAGTTCCACCGATGCTCTGACCCATTTAAAATGAGAACAGAAGAGGGCAATCTGTTTGCCTCTCAACACCCTCAGAGAAGGTAACAGGGGTAATTTATATCTATGTATCTGGCCACTTATTCAGCCCAGCATTAGATAATGAGTTTGTATTTACATCTGGAAACCTGGCCAGGCCAGGAGACAATGTGCTACAGGGGGAAGCAGAATGATTTTCACACACGTCCTCTTTCTGGGTGCCTCCGCCGGGGAAGAGAATTCCTTTTGCTCACGAAGAGCCTGTCTGATGTGGGGTGTGCGTGGGCAGGAGTCAGAGGCCTGTGATTTCTCATTCTGTGCCTTGCTCTGTTCCCTGTTGGCATGATTTCTTTTGGGGGTAAGAGAGGTCAGAGCTGAGGGGCACGGGCGTTTTGTGATGTTCTCGGTCCCAGGCCTCCCCAGACAAGCATTCTCTGGTCCTGGGGGTCCATGAGGCTGCATATTTTCATCATTGCTGGCTGTGTATAAGATTCCCTCCAGGGTCCGTATCAATACATGGCGTGGAGCAGATTTACTGACTCTGCGATTGTAAAGATCTGTTTTGTTAACCAAAACATTCCAAATTTAAAACAGAGACTCTACGCCCTGCCACCCAATCCGTTTATTAGAAGGTAAGACAACATTTTACAAAATACCTAAACATCAAGTTCTACCTCCGGAGAGTGGGAAGCATTTTCCTGAAGTGCTGTTAGCTGAGGGGAAGTGTTCATTCCACCTGGGCAGAGTCTCCCAGAATATGCGGTTCTCAACTGGGGATGACTTTTGCGTCCCCTATGGGGAACTTTGGCCACGTCCTGAGACATTTTGTTTTGATATATACTTCTTCATTTTGAGAGAGAGAGAGAGATACAGCATGTGCAGGGGAGAGGCAGAGACAGAGGGAGAGAGAGAACCGCTAGCAGGCTGTCAGCACAGAGCCTGCTGTGAGGCTTGAACTCACAAACGGTGAGATCATGACCTGAGCTGAAATCGAGTCAGGTGTTCAACCAACTGAGCCACCCAGGAGCCCCTGACTGGAGAGATTTGTGATGGTCACAACTGAGGAGATGTTAATGGTATCTAGCGGGTAGAGGTCAGCGATGTTGTTAAACATCCTACAACGCACAGAGCAGTCACTGTCCCAGTAAAGGATGATCTGATCCAAAATGATAAGGGTATAAAGGTTTTCTCTGTGTGAAAGGCATGCAAAGTTAAACGCGGCTCCCGCCCTTCAGCCCCTTGGATTCTACTGGAGCGAGCATCAGCCAAATGGACATTTCCAAAGAATGACATTTTAATACAGTCTTTGAAGCCATACATATCAGAAGGGAGATTCAACACAATAAGGATATGGGAGCAGAGACGTATCAAGGGGAGTGTGGAATGATTTGGTCAGGGCTGCGAGGTGGCCCCTGTGTATCATGTTTAGAGAAACCCCACTGAGTTCTGAGGGCTACTTTTAGGGGGCCGAGGGAGCAGAGATCAGAATGCAATGACCTAAATGTAGAATAGCACATGAGGATTAATATTTTCTCAGGAAGTAGCCAGCAAAGACAAAAAACAATAAAAGCATTTTTAAATTTTTTAGTATATGGATTGTTCATCTAATAAATAAATGCATTATAAAAGTAATGTAACAACTAATGTATATTGAGCAATAACATTTGTTAAGTTAGAAATAATGAGGGGCACCTGGTGGCTCAGTCTGTTAAGCATCTATCTGATTCTTGATTTCAGCTCAGGTCATGATCTCACAATTTGTGAGTTCGAGCCTCGCATCGGGCTCTGCGCTGACAGCATGGAGCCTGCTTAGGATTCTCTCTCTTCCTCTCTCTCTGCCCCTTCTGAACTCATGCAAAATTGTACTCTGCCTGAATCCAAGCAACAATTCATTGAGTGATGTTATGATGTTATTCTAATGATACGTTGCTTACCATAACCATCTTGTCTAGAGGTCAATACTCAAATAAGCCACAGGAGGTAGGTATGAAATACAATTGTTGCAGGAGGTCCTGTGTGATACAATAGAGATTGGTGGGGATGACAAGGAAACAAAAAGTGCATGCCTTGACTACAAGCATTAAAGTAATAATGATGAGGGGCGCCTGGGTGGCTCAGTCGGTTAAGCCTCCGACTTCAGCTCAGGTCAGATCTCACGTTCGTGGGTTTGAGCCCCATGTTGGGCTCTGTGCTGACAGCTCCTCAGAGCCTAGAGCCTGCTTCCGGTTCTGTGTCTCCTTCTCTCTCTGCCCCGCCCCCTTTCATGCTCTGTCTCTCTCTGTATCAAAAATAAAACATTAAAATTTTTAAATAATGATGATGATAATAATAATAATAATAACAATGGCTTCTAGACACATGCAGTATAATTGTCGGTTGCATGGCTCACAAGCCACTAGTTTCTAAATGCTATTCAAATCCAATCCCCTTTGTAATTATAAGGAAAGAAAGGGCCAATGGAGGAAAGAGATTTAATGGGGGAATCATTCCTATCACTTCCTCACATTCTTCTCCTGTCCTCTCACAAGATTATGAAATCACAGAATGTTATTCATATTCCTTTTTTAAAACCAACCGGCATGGGGAAGACTCCATTTAATTAACCCAAGGAAATAGGCAGAATAGTTGGGAGCAACTGAGGAAGAATCATTAAGAAATTAAGTTCTTCATGAAACATCTTGTTTTCTCTTTTAAGGCAACAGATTTCTGTTCCCATTGAGTATAAATGTCACAAAAGTTTAGAGGACAGGCTCTCCCTTCCCCCCATTAACAACCTTGCTGACATTAAAGATGAAGGGGGAATGAAATGTATAATTTCAAAATCATAAAAACACATGATTTCATTAGTGCCACATTCAGGGGTTCTCACCTACGTCTCAGAAGATTGAGGTATTGATCTGACTATGAAGCTGTGGCAATAAAACAATGCTCTATTGACTGCCCCTGCAGGGTCGCCTAATATCATTTATTGAAGTAAGTTGAATAGCAGAGGGAAAGCATTGCCCCAGTAATAAGTGGTAATTGCCGGGAAGTGAGGCATTGCGGTCCTCATTGACCCCTGCATCCTGATATTTTGATGGATTCTATGTAACTCCATTAGGATTGGCATTGTAATATTACACCAGCTCAGCTGTAGAACAACAGACCCCCGTTTGGATCATTGATTTTTGATTATACAGCTCCTCAGCCTACCCCACAAGCAATTCCCGTTGCTGGGGCTGGGATATTGGAGCTGATAGGGGTAACAGATGGAATATTCCATAACTCCAGTCACTTCCACAGTACTGTAAAAGAGCTGCCTCCTCCAGGAGCGTAAACATGGAGACACTCACAACACCCACCTTCTTAGTGCATGTAGTTAACTCGACTTGCATATTGTGGCCACAAAGGGGATGGTGCATTTAGAGCATGTTTTTCTGAAACTTCTTAAGGTATGTATTAAAGTTGGGTGACAATGCGGGTTTTTACATCTCCATAATAGTTTCCTATTGTTGTTCTTGAAAATTCACATCTAGAAGAGATGCTTCCATTTCTCTTCCTTCACTCATTCAAACAATGCTACTTATAGTCCATGAATCAGTGCCCCTCTGGTTTGTCACTCTTGGGAGAGGAAGTAAATAATTAGATGGTCTCAAAGCCCATCTCCATGACCATAGAACTCTGGAGAGCCCCTTCCATTGGATGTGATTTTGATCATGTGGATGCCCCAAAATTAGGTTAGGTTGTGAAAAAAATGGAGATAAAGAATTTAAGTGATATGATAAAAGCCTCCATAGGGAAAAACTTCAAAATGAAAGCAATGACTATTCTCAGTGTGAATGATGTTTGGTAACTATCCTTCAATAGGAGAAAGTTGGAGTACCCCACTTGCTCCATTAATTAATTTATAAGTTGAGACTGGGCTCCATGCATGAATAACGATATTCCATAGCGTGTCATCGCTGATTGTTTCAGAGTCTACGTTGCCTACAATTCCCATGATGCATTTCTGCTTGTTTCTTCAGAAGTGAGGATAGTATTGGGCACATGGTAAGTCTAAGAACCAAAAGGTTTTCTTGGGCAAAACGCTGGGCCTCAGGAAATTTGATATCTGGCATTAAACCTTGGCAAATGCTACAAATTTCTAAGAGTATTTTGGGTCAGAGATGACTGAATTTCCTCTGAATAAGGTCCAGAGGTATCCATCCATGGGCAAGACTGAAAATGGCAGAAGAGAAATATGAAGCCTTCTCTGCCTTGCCCCAGTCTCCACAGAGGCTTTACTCTTGTCACACTATTTTTATGCTTCCTGACTTTCTTCATGTGGTTTCCTCGTCCTAGAGCGCCTTCTTTTCTCTAGAAAGAATACTCATTTGTCAATGCCCAGAAGTTCTTTTCTCCATACCCTGGGACAGAATATCTGTGGTCTTCAGCCTTATCCATGACCCTTTCTGCTGGTGAAGACATCGAACTCATGTGACTTGGGCTTCACCGACATCTAACGACATTTCATCTGACTTTGTTTCCACAGGGAGAGTATACGCTAAGAAGCCCCCTCATGGGTGTCTCGCTTGCTCAGTTGTCACCATTTTCACTATGAATTAATAAGCTTCAGTCTGGCATTCATTCATCAGTGTGTGTGAGTGTGATTAATAGAAGCGCCTCCCTTGAAAGGGAGGTCTATTGTTGGTGTTCCTGGTTTTCCTTGGGTGACATTCAGCCTCAAAACCGATCCTTCCATCTCAACCACAAGTCCGATTACATTATTCTGTTCAGAGGAGTTTGTTTAAGAGGTTCTACGATTTCTGGGATTCCACCAAGCCCAAGTGTGACCAGCGAGAAGAAGAACCTCTCCAAACCAACGGCAAGGCACTGTGATTCTAGAAAACAGTTGGCGAGGTTTGCGGTGCCACTAAAGAATTAACTCTGCAGCGCCACCAAAGAACGGACTGTAATTAGGAATAATGAAGGGGCGGGGAGCCCAGGGAAGATTGGACTTTCTGATAAATAGGGCAGGTGGGGACCTGGAGTCATGGTAACCTGTCCCCCATTGAGGTCAGGCAGGACTTACATCTGTGTCTCACCACTGGAGGAGAGAGCAGCTGGCCACTCAGACACTGGAGCAGGCCACTGTCTCCACTGCCTGTGGCTTAAACGGCACAGCTGTAATGGATTCTCAGGCTCCCTTTGTGATTTCCTTAGTTTTGACTGACAGAGGCTTTTTTATTAATATTTTTAATGTTTATTTAGTTTTGTGTGAGAGACAGGTAAGGGCAGAGAGGGATGGAGACAGAATTTGAAGCAGGTCCTGAACTGTTAGCAGAGAGCTTAATGCGGGCTTGAACCCACAAACCGTGAGATAATGACCTGAGCTGAAATCGGACTCCCAATGCACTGAGCCACCCAGGAATCCCAACAATCTTTCTTTGGACATGTTGATAGAGCATTACTCAAAGGTTTGTTCTGATTTTGCTTTCTTGCAAAGTATTACTCCTGCAAGGAACTCACAAAAGAAAAGTGATCCTTGACTACATTAAATGTGCAAAATGTGCAAACGAGTGTTTTTGCAATCCTCTATTAGCATGCTATAGGTTCCAAAAAGCCCTGCTCGGCAGAAACATTTTTACAGTCATTTAAATTATTATTATTATTATTATTATTATTTTTAAATGTTTTATTTATTTTTGATACAGAGAGAGACAGAGCATGAGAGGGGGAGGGTCAGAGAGAGAAGGAGACACAGAACCAGAAGCAGGCTCCAGGCTCTGAACT
>NC_043715.1:30616744-30704696 GCF_006229205.1 Suricata suricatta | reverse complement strand
GAGAGAGAGAACCCCAAGCAGATTCTGGGCTATCTGCAAGGAGGAGCCCAATGTGGGGTTCAATCTGAGCCCAACTCAAGAGTCAGACACTTAAAACAACGGAGCCATCCAGGCGCCCTTCATTTAAATTGCTTTTAATGCACTATCTCTAATCTATTTGATTGCAGGAATCTTTTTTTGTTTGTTTGGTTTTTATCCAGCTAAACAATTACACCAGTCAAGGGATTAGTGATCCACAGAACATACTTCAGGAAACATTTCATCAGAAATTAGTCAAATCTTGCCTGAGAGGCATGCTGTTTCTTTAAGGTGATTTTCCTCCTCTCTCATCATATACAAATGTTTATTATTATTTCGTTAACGTGGCCTCCTAGAGATTAACCCTGTTTCCTTATTTCCAGGAGTTTCCTGGGGTGCCTCACTGCCTCCCCTTGTGCCTCCCCATACTACCGAGTTTTCTAATATGATTCTAAATTACTGCCCCCCCCCCCCCGCCAAATACGTGTTGCCAAATGTCAGGTCCTTTAAAGCAACGAAGGAAACCTTGTTCCTATATATTTCCTCCTAAATGCATTTTGCCACAGGGCATTTAAAAAAAACGCATTAAATTTTATGATGACTTTAACAAACAAGTCAGTGATCGTGATTTCAATATGAGCAGCAAGTGGTGCCGGAGAAAGGTCGGCGAAGCCAGGACACATAGAGTTAGTTTCTGCTTGGGAACGGCTGCCTCTCTCTAGGCAGCAAACGCAGGTCAGCTGACTCTCTGATGCTATAGTTAAAACATAGATTCTAAATAGTCAGGCTAATGACTCCAAAATTAAAATAGTCCTGGCCCCTGGATGCAGCTAGTAATTAACTTTTAATTTTATACAGAAGCATGTCATGCTTTTGACCCTTGACTTTATTTAGTTCTCTCCTGGCATTTCAAAAGCATGATCTGCTAAATAAGGTTGTTAAAATCAGGATTACAGAGAAGCAATTGCGCAAATGTGCATATGGAAATTATAGCTGGAGGGGCACTTCCCAGAGAAGCTGCCTCCATGAACTTAAATTTGTGTTAATTGCTAGGGCTGTATTATTCAAAATTATAAATTAGACTATTAGCAAATGGAATTATGTAAGACCTACGGGAGCACAACAATTGTCTTAGAGCCATGGAGTGTTACAGCTGAAAGGCAATTTATGAAATATTGATTAATACTTTACAATTGGGGAAACTGAGGCTGAAGGAGGGAGCCTGGAGAGCCCAAGATCAGACTATTAGAAGGAATGTGGTTTAGTATACTGTAGATGGGGGCCTGAAAGTAGACATTTTTTGTTTATTTATTTATTTTTAGAGAGCGAGAGAGCATGGGAGGGGCAGGGACCGAGAGAGAAGAGAGAGAGAGAGAGAAAGAGAGAGAATCCCAATCTCAAGCAGGTTCTTGGCTGAGCCTAATGGGGGGCTTGAACTCACAAACCATGAGATCACGACGTGAGCCGAAACCAAGAGTTGGATGCTTAACTGACTGAGCCACCAGGCGCCCCTGAAGGTGGGCATTTTTTTAAATTACTGTCATTTTCCAGTTTTCTGAAAAGCACTCTTGTCTTTAACTTTAATCTCTGTACTCTTGAATGGTGGCTCTCACTAGATACACGTCTGGCCCAACAAAGAAGCCCCCCCGCCCCACCAACCCAGCTGTTCTACAGTCAGACCAGCTCTACTCCACCTGGTCTTCAACCCGCTGGACTTTACTTCCCTGCCAGCCTGTGAAATTACTCAGACAAGCCAATCACATCCTCCTGCAAGAACCAAGCGACACTTTAACCACGTGTTACTGGCAATCTTGTCCCCCACAGCCCCTGCTGGTTCATTCTACCTCTGAGTACAGCCCTGTGTGGCCCGACAAGACTTGTACCACTCTCCTTCCCTAGGCTGTGTGTATATACAACTCACAAATTACTGTCAATCTCATCTGTCCAGGATTGAGTGTTGTTAGGGCACAGGATCCCTCCTTTACCAATGGTGAATACGACGCAATCAGATTTCTCACCTAGGAACACAAAAGTCCTTCAGTTCACAGGATCCGTCTCTTCAGAATACTCTGGGTGCTCTAGCCTGCTCCACTGGGGTCCGTCCTGCCCCATTCTTTGCAAGGAGCTTCCCAACATTTCTCCTAATCGTACACAGTTTTCTACAGCAGAGTGTAGGTAAACACAATTTTCTCCATCTCCTGACATTTTCAGTGATGTTTCATCTGCCCTTATTGATTGGCACTCTGGGAAACTTCCTTTAATTGGCTGTGTGTGTGTGTGTGTGTGTGTGTGTGTGTGTGTGTGTGAGAGTGCATGCAGTGTCTTAAAAGAAGCTGAATATCAAGAAAATAGAAAAAAGGCCATTGCAGCAGCTGGGCTGTTATAATCCAGCAACTAATACACTGAGGATAAGAGATGCAGTCTTGTCTCTGGAAGGAAATTCTAAACCATGACTATAAAGTTAATATCCTATAAGGTCTGCTTTTTAAAAAACAAACAAACTGAATTTTATACTTCTATCTCTAAAAAAAAAAAGTACGTTTTTTAAAAATCACATTATCTATTTCCATATAGCTTATTCCACTACAGGTAATCTCAATATTTAAAAATAAGTTACATTTCAAAGGTTCATGCATAGTCAATTTAGGAGCAGCCTTCAAAAACATCGGCCCCATGCATCAGTATTAGAAATTGTATGTCCGCTCACACATGAGACCTGAAAGACTTCCTTAACCAAATTATTTCATAGCTAGAAAAGGTTATCTGCCATAAACCAAAGTAGAAAATAATACTTTTAGAATATTTTGAACCAAAGATAGTGTTAAAAGGGTGTTACCTAAAATGTGGCTTTTCTATCTAGGGTCAATTTTCTTACCTGAAAAAAGTGTGGATTATGCAATGTCATAGGTCTTTTTCAACTTGACTAAATGGAAGAATATTGAATGTAAAATACATTTTGTAAGATTTTTTTTTTAAGTAGGCTTCATGCCCAGAACAGAGCCTAACACAGGGCTTGAACTCACAATCCTGAGATCAAGACCTGAGCTGAGATCTAGAGCTGGACACTTAACCGACTGAGCCAGATGGGAGCCCCCATTTTGTAAGATCTTAACTTCAAACGCAAGAGGACATAATGAGCATGTTTATTTCTTCTTTCTACCAATATTTCATAAAATGACAGTAAAACAATCATCAGCCAAGAAAATATTATAACAAAGAGAGTACAAAAGAGGCCATCAGTAGCTAAGAGATATTACCACAGAAAACATGAGAGAAAGAGACAAATTGAGATAAGATTTCAATCAGCTAAATTTAGCATCATACATATAGGGATTCGAGAAAGAGAAAAGAAATCAAAGGAAACTAGGGGGGAGAAAAATCATACAGAAAAATCATATAAATCATACAAAAATTATATAGAGCTAAAGAGAGAGATGAATCATAAACAAAGCCCATCCAGTGAACAAAAGACTCACATTCACAAATATCATTGTGAAACTTTGGATCCATAAGGGACCTAAAATAAAAGATACTGGGGCACCTGGGTGGCTCAGTTGGTTAAGCACCCGTCTTGAGCTTAGGTCATGATCTCACAGTTCGCGGGTTCGAGCTCCGCATCAGGCTCTGTGCAGACAGCTCAGAGCCTGGAGCCTGCTTCCACTTCTGTGTTTTCCTCTCCCTCTGTTTCTCCCCTGCTCACACTCTGTCTCTCTCTCTCAAAAATAAATAAACATTAAAAACTTTAAAAACAAAATAAAATAAAAGACACTGAAAATAAAGTAAAAAATCCTAAAAGTTCCTGTATATATAGAAACAAACACTAGATTAACCACAAAGAATCCACATTTGATGGCATCTTTTTGTTACTGACTATGCATATGAGAAGACAGTAAAGTAATATATTCAAAGTTCAGAGAAAATTATTTTTGAATCAAGAATTCTATACCTAGCCAAACTATCACGTCAGTATAAGTGGGCAAGATAATATTTTCAAACTTTTAGGGACCATTCAGAAAGCATCACAAATGCATCCTTTCTGAGAAAGCAGCTCCACAGAAATTAATCCCAGGATGTTAGCTGGGCAGAAGGCCTGGAAATCATCTAGTTCACATCAAGTCATTAGGTCCTAGGAAGAAAGTCAGTAGAAAAAGGAATTGTGTAGATCTCATGATATAGAAATTGTAAGAAACTAAGACAAATTATAATATAGCAAAGAGTTACGCATGCATTAAATGTGTTGCTTCGGTTTGATCAAGATGAAAAGAGCCTAAGCTATTGTTTAATCCACATTTTCTAGGTATGAAATTTGAGACCTAGATCAGACAGTCACATTTGGGATGACACGCTGTTCAACCATTTTATTTCAAATTTTCCAAAAGTATTTTCTACTGTGGTTCATGGGAAATATTCTTTTTGTCCCTTTCCAGCTGTATAACCAAATCATTTAGTTAACAGGGTCTCTCAGGTCTAATGTGTGAACCTGATGTCTAATAAGATGTCTAACACTGCATTGTGGGGAAAATGCTCTTTAGGGTAACCACCCAAAATTCAAATAACAAAGAAACAAAAAACGGCATCGGTCAGCAGCAATGACAGCAACCAAACCAAATCAAACCACAGGGTAGGTATGTGGAGCTTCGAATGTGACACCCCATTGTGCAACTGATAATAATACCGGTAAGAAAATTCCATTTGCCTTTGATGCAAAGCCCCTTCTGTTTGAGTGGTGAAAAAGTCACAAGACTAACCCCCTAGAGAAGGAGACATCATTCAGATATCTTCCTTGTTCATCAGGAAGCAATGTTTACATAATTACATCACTGAACATAATGTTTCTGGAATGAGAGTCAAGCCATAGCCATCTAGAAAGACTGACTAACAAAGTATGCTGGTAGTGTAACTCAGAGATTTGAGAGAAATTGTCTAAAGTTGCTGGAACAAGGGGTAAACATTTGAGTATATTATTTGATATTGCTGTGATATAACTTTCAAATACTGGGTATAAGAGAGGGTAAGGGGAGCTACACATGTGCTAAATTTGCATTTTTATGATAAAGACTTAGTTGGTGGATAATATACTAAGATGATTTATCAAGAAAGTCTTGAGTTATAGAAGTAAAAAGAAAACTAATACAGAAATATTAAAAGGTGCTGTTTGGGGGGCAGAACGGTGCTTGCAATAGGGCGGAGCAGAGGACCATTTCTTTTTATTACACACATTCAGGTTTGGCGTTTGCCACTGGAGGTGTTGCTATGGTTCCATATGCGTACTGCATGCATATATGCCCACGTGCATGTTATCTTCAACGCTAAGGTTAGCACATAACACTTCTGTGAATATTATACAAGAGTTTCTCCATATTCCTAATTTCTCTTACAATATTACTTTCTTTTTCCTTGGACAGGTATGTTACTTGGAACACCAGACTATAAGATTCCTTCCATGTGATTTGCCCCCTTCCTTCTGTATAGATCTTATAACCCTCTCAGGTTTTATAGACCTTCTTCTTGGTCCTGGAAACCACCAAAGTTATTTGCCTCAGTGCTTTTACGTTTGCTTTTCCCTATTCCTTGGGAAACTCTCTCCTTAGACCTTTAGACATGTCTCTCCACATTGCTCAGGTCTCTGCTCAATATCACCTCTTCAGGAAGCCCTTCCCTGTATCTCTTTTTAGAATTCTTTTAAGCAACTCCTTTTCTGTGAAATGTATACTCATATGCAAGAGTGTATCCACATGCATATATGCATTTTGAATAATAATTATAAATCTAAATAGAATGAACCCAGTGTATCTCAAATCCAGTGGATAAATAAGACGTTACTGCACTTTGGAAGACTTGGAGGGTCTCTAACCAATTTTCTTCCCCTCTTTCTTCCTCAGACTTAGCCATACTGATGAATTTCATATTAGTAATGGCCATGCTTTCTTTTTATTTTTCCTTTATCACAGCTGTATATGTATTCTTGAACATTTCATTGTTTGGTTCTGCCTATTTTTGAACTTTACATAAATAGAATCATTCTATAGAATTCTGTAAACTCATTCTATAGGTGCTATTTCATTCAATGTATCTTTGATATTGATTGATGTTGATGTGTGTAGCTACAGTTTGTTGGTTTTCATTATGGATATTAGTCTATTATCAGACAATACCAAACTTTATTTACTCTGCTACACGTAAGCCATTTGGATTTTTCCAGATCCTTGCTATTGTGAACAGTGATTCTAGAAATGTCTTTGTACATGTTCTGGCCTTGGGAAGACATTCTCCAGGATTGGAGGGGTAGCATCACAGGCCATATGCATGGTCTAAACACTTTGGTCTAAACACGGGTTGAACAAATCAATAAACTATTCTTGCCATATAAGTAGAGTCACTGACTCAAAAATGGAAACAGTGATAAAAGAGGGCAATCCGATCATGAGTAAACAAGAAAGCAGCAGAGATGAAGAAATGGAGTGTGTGTGGGGGGAAGTATATGTGTTAAAAAGAATAGATGCAGTGAAGGTGGAATTAACGGAGCTACAGAGACAGAGGTAAAGCAGCATGAGAACACGCACACAATGGAGGGTGGAGAGGAGGGTAATAAAAAGGAGCCAGAACAGAAGGTCACGTAAAAGACAATTCTTTGCCCCAGTCACCAGGTGGCAGGATTGACCCAGGACAGTGCAGTTGCTACTTTGCTTTCAGGTGTGAGGAAAAGCACCAGCCAGCTTCACATGATTTATGAATGTAGAATGTAGCCAGAAACGAGTACACTGGAGCCTTTGTAAGTTAGGCGCTTATAAGTTTGGAGACTCCCTTGTCTATACAGTCTCTGTTATGGTGACCTAGACATTGAAATATTAGTTGGTAAAACGACGGATAGTTTGACTTCTGCTCCTCAGTTTTGTTCCCCAAATAAGCAGTGCTGGGTGACTGAATGATTTAATTGACACGCATATTGGTGTCTAATATAAAATACATTCTTATCTCTTCTTTTCCAGCCGTAGACTCCATCTCATGGATATTTGACACACTCTTCTTCAATCCAGTTTTAAAATGGCAGTTGGTAGGCTTCAAGCCTGAGTTTCTTTTGACTGAATTTGATGAAGAGTTGATTATTATTTGCTTAAGCCATAATCAAATAAATCAGCTGCCCACAGGCTTCAGGAGCTGCATGCATGTAATTAACTTTCCAAAAGTTGAGACCAGTGGCGTGACTTGGCTGACGGGATGAATGAAGGATTCTCTGTGCCAAGTTTAGTACCTAATGAAACTTCACAGGCTTTGAGTGGTGAACCGAACTCCAACCCATCAGCATTCAAGACTATTTACCTTTGATAAAACACCATTTCCTCTTTCTAATGAAGAAAAAACAAATGAAGCTGTAAGATTTTTTTTGAAGAAAAAGAAAGAAGTGAAATGGGCTTTAGATGTTAAATGCTTCTTCCTGAACAACTTAACACATAAATAGGTCAAACAAATAAGTGATAGGAAAGGAAAACGGGGACAGCCATTGTGAGAGTTGAGACAAGAGTTTAGGAGATGGTCTTGGTGAGTTCAAGGAGTTAACAGTAAGGAGCATTTTGTTTCTCAAGAAAAAAAAATAGTAATGCTGAGTTTGACTTTCTCTGGATTGGATTGGAAAGCTTAAAGAATACCAAAGGAATTGTGATTCACCTTGCCTCGGAATCCAGCCATCTTGATTGGTGGGGAGAAGATGAACTTCTACCATCCATGGAGGATTCAGCTCCTCTCACTTGGAGATCACAGTCTTTGATTTCTGTCCATAAAGGGATGAAATAGACATCCAAATAAGTTTCTTGGTTTCAGGTATCCACTCCTTTTTCTGGGCTACTGAGGCTCAGGGGCCAAATTTGGAGCATCTTCAAAAGTGTATCCTTTCTCTCTTTTCCTAGTGGATCTCTAAAAAAACCATAAATGATTTCAGATCCAACCTACAACTTGTTCATCCGAATGACTAATCTCAACAGAGATTTATCAACAGGAGAAATTCTTTATGACTCGAAGTGCTTTCCTAGTTCATATGGAGTACACCTCTGATCCCAAGGGGCTCGAAAAGTGCAGTAATTACCCAGAAATGCGTTGCTTGCAGTGTTTTATTGCAGTTACAAAATGAAATGTATACATAAAAATTAGGAGAACCGTTAGATGCAATGTATTAACTAGGTATTATGGACATCCTGGCTGTGGCCATGACATCATCCAAAGCCAATCAGAAGGCTCCTAGCAACCTGCTTCTAACTACAATTCATAACCAGCTCGTATTTCAGGGCCTGCTTCTTTCACAGAAATTGTTCATAAAACAAAATAAAGGCCTGTAATGTACATGATGCTTATCTGATCTGACTGTTTACATTTTCACCTCACTCTCCAGAGCTCTCCTTTCTCCTCCAAAACAGGAAATTCCCTTTGAAGAAAAAGGGAAGATATTATTAAAAATAGAAAATTCTTTTGAAACTATATCCTAGGATAATACTAAAACCTGGGAGTTTGAGGAACTAAAGGGAGAGATTATTTCCAGGGAAAACTATAACATTACTGAAACAGAATGTGCATTACTGTTATTATGTGCATTATTATTATATCACTGTAATACAAATTATAAAAAAATTGCTTGGACCTCATGATTTTGCAAAATTATGTTTTCTGACCACAAAATAAATTCTTTCAGTTATATATATGACAAATGTGGGAAAAAGGAAATAGTATGATTTTCAGACAAAAAATAGTTATTTTTCTCACCACATTGATTTTTGTCATTCACTAATGACATAACCTCCCTAATATCAGCCCAAATCTCAGTGATGCCTTTTCCTCAGTATTATCTGTTTTTTTTTCCAAAAAAGACTTTTTGTTTTGTTCACAACATTTTTAATTAAAATTTTTTTTATGTTTATTTATTTTTGAGAGAAAGAGAGCATGAACGGGGGAAGGTCAGAGAGAGAGAGGGAGACATAGAATCTAAAGCAGGCTCCAAGGCTCTGAGCTGTCAGCACAGAGCCCAATGCGGGGCTTGAACTCATAAACCGTGAGATCATGACCTGACCCATAGTCAGATGTTTAACCAACTGAGCTACCCAGGCACCCCTGTTCTGAATTTTTAAAAGCTTTCCATTAAAGTAAATATATATACTGGACATATAATAACATAATCTCTGGATATCTTGAAAGGTTCCAATTTTTCTGTTCTTCCTTAAATTCAAATATCCAAATATGATTTGCAATAACTAACTCTGTTCTAACACTTAAAATAGTATTTAAGTATGAAAAGATTCTGATTTTTTCAAACATCAATTTCTCATAATTCCCCCATTGACTTTCACACTGGAAGAGGACTAAGGGAGAAAAGGCTAGCTGCCAAGTAAATATCCATTCTTCTCCTTTTCCCTGTTAACAGTAGCTTGATTTGGGGTTTACCCCAAAATACAACTTTCCCAGTCTTACTTGTAGCTAAGTGTGGCCGTGGGACTAAGTTCTGGCCAATGAGCTGTAAGTAGAAGTGTGGTACAAATTTCCAGAAAGGTTCATTAAAATCAGACTTTGTCTCCACAGAGAAACCAAAGCAGTCACCATGCCAGCCCTGGACAGCCTGCACCGATTACATTCGAGGGGAAAAACTGTCTCCAGTTGGTAATGCTGCCCCTTGGGGTTTTCCTTCCACATGGAGCCAGACTTGATTTGGAAATTTCCTCCAAAGAGAAGTCATCATCTCAGAGCTGGATGGGAATTAAATAGCCATTTACGAGTCCCAGCCTGTGTCATGTAAAAGTTATTGTCCATACATTGTCTCATTTAATCCTCCCAACAACGCCCTGATATAAATATCACTGTCCCCATTTTTGAGAGGAGGACCCTGAAAGAGATCGGAAGAGGAAAAAGTATCCTCCCAACCACAGGCTACACATGTAGCATGGACGTGTTCAATCCGTCTGTGCACTTACCTGCTACATTACACAGACCCTCATCCTGCATGTCATCCTGAAAGGCATGAGGTCCCCCTGGGCCTCGACATTCTGCAGAAGAACAATTGACAGGAAGGGACAGTCCTCACGCACTTACTGTGTTATATATAAAACTCTGCTTATAACAACCTACGGATGGATGCATGGGGAGAAGAGCTTCGGCTGGCCTCCTCGCTCATAGGCTTAGGACAGAGTTAATCAGTGGGGAGAAATATGGTGACCTCTGAAATACCCATCACAGCCCCTTCTCTCCTTGAGGAAGAATCAGGAAACTTCTCACTCTGCCCTCAAGCAAACTTCCTTTCTGTAATGTCTTTTGTATCCTAAGAAGATCAGGCCAATAAGGATAAAGGTAAGCACCATATTGTCTTGTCCTACACAATAGGGGAAAATAAAGGATTCTATTTTCTGGTCCTATGTCATATTTGATTTTTCAACAGGAGTACAGCGAATGATGAGAACCACGCTTAGGAGTAATTGTTGGTGTTCACCTAGTGGGGCAGTGTGTGTGGAGCCACCTGAACGTCTTTGGCAGGCAGGATATTTTTGGGCAAAGTGAAATCTTTCTGTTCGTCCATCTGGACCAAACCTGGCTGTGTTTTAAGGGTTTCCAGTGGTTTAAAGCGCTTCATGGTTTGCATTCATGGGTCCCTGGCTGAACTAGGTCTCTTCTGCAGTAACTGTTCCTTTTGCTACTAGCATCCTATAGTCTCTGAAAGTTCCCAAGATGCTGCAGAAGTGTCTAGCACAGTGTTGAGAGGAAGTATGCATATGTTAACTGATTGACTAACAAACTATAAAAAGAGAAAAATAGAGCAGCTAACCACCCCTGGGAGAGGCAGATGGCCTGGGTCTGTTTCCTGACCCCTGATGCATGTGGGACATATGACCTTGCATGAGTCACTGGACCTCAGCAAACCTCTTCTGTAAAGGGGGTAAAGGGGAGATGATACCAACACTTCTGAAGAATTGGTGAGAGAGTTGAATGATGCACTTAATAGACACCCTGTAAACAGTAGCTCCTGCCTGCCATTTTATTGGCCATTCTTCCAGGGCAACTCGCCAGAAGGGGGCACTGTGGAACCACCCACATTCCCTTGGAAACCTTGAATTCTGATTTACTTCTAAGTCAACTGTTGGAAAGACTTGATCTACTCTATTTTCTCCTTTCCCCAGTCCTTTCCCTTCTTATGAAAGGCACGATGGAGAAAGCTTTGTATATAAATCTTGGGATGAAAATGGAAACATCTCCTCCTGAGCCAGTGCGGGGCAAGTTGGCCCGTGTCCTGAAGACGCAGTGTGGTGGCTAGAAGCCGTCAACCTGGACAGGGATGCTTCAGGCTTTGCCCTTAGCCCAAATGCAACTTGATTCCTCTGTTTATACGGCCATCTCTTTCTGGCACTCGGAGCAGAGACTGACTTATACATATCTGTATCTCTAATACCTAGCTTAGCACTGAGAACCGAGCAGCTGCTCAATAAATATTTGTTGAAGAAATATTTGAATGGCAAAAAATGAGCTAAACAAACCATCCAGTTTGTCCAAGAACTCACATCACCCCTTCCAATTCTGCTCTTTCCCATAATCAGCAGGAGTTATTTCAGGGAATAGAGAAATTCTCACTAAAATAAAACCAGTGTTTCACCGTGAGGTATATAAGAAGCTTCCGGGTCCTGACTTAGATTATTATGAAACTCTCCTAGTGAAGCAGAGAAGAAAAATTAAGGAGCAAGTGAGAGGAAAGGAGAAATGAAGAGGCAGCTTACACTGTCTGCCTGTCCCGCAGGGGACGGAGTGGCTCCGAGCCGGCTTAGAGGCCTCCCTCGGACAAAGGAAAGGCCTCTTGACTTGTAAGGGTGGATGTGTCCGCTTGGGACCCTTTGTTTCCTGGGTCCCAAAGGAGAGAAGATATTTCCGTTTATTTGTCCCATCCAATTGCTGGGCACACATTTAACCTCCATCAGAATAAAAATGCATTACCAGTAACCATTGGTCTCCGGGAAAATATACTGCCTGGCTTTGTGCTAAACGGCCAGATGGAAAAAAAAAAACAAAAACAAAAACCGCATGCACTGCTCCCCAGTTGCCTTGGAGTTATGTTAAGACCCTCTTCAGTCTACTTTGGTGTCTAATAAAAGAAAACGTCCTTGGGAATACAGTTTTTTGTTTTTTGGCTTACTTTCTGTTGTTTTGTTTTCTGTTTGTTCTAAAGAAGAAGCTGGCTGGGACTTCTTGAGCCCGTTTGTCTCCACCACCTCCTCTCTGACTTCCGAACCGTCTTTACTACCGTGTGTCCCCCAGCCCAGACCACCATGGCATGAGTTGCCATTAATATGTCATTTCCCTTTCCTGTTATCACAATATAAAGGACCTTCGCATTGACCTTTCTATCAAAACATCCTTTGTTTAGAATGAAAAGCTATTCACTGTTAGAGTCTTATCTATAGGGTTTAGCCAGAGGATCAAATCCAAAGAGTAGAATTCGTTTACTTTGTATTAAATGAGCTCAGTTAAGAAGTCTCAATTTTGGCAGAAAGGTGCATTAATCACAAGGAAAAGAACAGATCTCGCTTTTCACAGCTTCTGGTTTACTTTCAATACAGTTACACAGTGAGGCTTTTGTTCCTGAAAAGTAGCACTGTATTTAAATACAGTAAATATAACAAAATTGCCTTCTTAAAATTACACAAGAGTTCCTCCAGCTCAGGATATGCCCATAATGACCTCAGTGTTGCACGAATAACTTTACGGCTTCAAAAAGGCTCTAAATTAGTTTGGACAGATGGGTTTTATCCCAGGGAAATCAATGAGTTTTTGTGAGTCTGACTTAATTTTTATGCAGCTAGCACTTTGAGATGAAATTAAAATATGTATGAAAAACATATTAAAGTTTCCCTTGGGTCTATCGTTGTTTGTACATTTACAAGGTGTTAAAGAGATGATTTAAAAACTAACTCTATAAGGGATCAATGCAAGCAGACCATGATTTATGGTCTTTCGTGACATTTTTGACACTTTAGGCCTAATGTCTTCTGCGTGTTGAACCGCTAATTATCTTTTAATTCATAAGGGCTTCGTGGTATTTTATAAGTGTAATATAATATATATGGCTGGATCACATAGAAAAGCTCAGAGAACAACATGCTTTACACGTTTGGTTGAGTGGCTAACACGTGTAAGCAAATTTGGGCCGAACCTGGCTGGAAACATTTCTTGATGCCATAAAATTGAATCATTGCTTTTACCTGCCCAGCGCTAGAGAAATCGCAGATTTGCTCATTTTAAGATATGTGCAGGGTTAAGGCCTCAGTGGATTAGAAATCATATTCCTAATACAGACCAAATAGTTACACTGTGCCTGGAATACAGTAGGCACTCAATCAATATTGACTGAATGGATCAATAATTGAATGGTAACTGAACCGGAAGTGTATTTAATTCTAGTTTTTCTCTTTCCTTCCAAATCAGATTATTCAACAACGTTCACTTGGTGATACAATAAATATTTACCGTACATGCCCTGTGCACCAGAGAGTGTTTGAGGCATGGGGTGGGGGGAGGGGCAAGAAAAGCATGGTCCCACTGACAGGGAACTCACAGCCTGACAATGTGAAACACCATGTCGCAGTAACGCCACCGGAGAAAAGGGATCAATGAAAATGAAGTGAAGTCTCAACTGGGACTTGAAACCAGAGAGAGACGGCGTAAGTAGTAGTATTTTTTATTCCTATTTTATGGCTGAGAAACTGAGCCCAAACAATGAGATGTAGCATCTCTGAAACTGTGCGGCTGGATGGTGACAGTGCCAGGTCCGCTTTGGAGAGCTGGTTAGTTAGACAACAACGTGGGGAGAAATCTTAACTGGGAAGCCCATGAGCACACAGTGCTTACGGAGTAGGCCTGCCTCACGCGCATGGATGGGTCTCTACAATCGCTGCCTGGGTTGGTCCCTGCCCCTGAAAGGACTGGGACCATATGTCCTTGAGGAATGTGAATTTGGGGCTGCTAAGGAATTCTCTAATCAGCCTCCCCAACCTGGGCAGGAGTCCTTCAGGGCCGGGGCACCACGAGCAGGAGAGGAAGCCCCTCTTATGTACATTTATTGTTCATCCTCAATGGTTCCCGGCTTATACCAGCCCTCAGAGGTAAGGATTAATATCAAACCCATATTACAGAGGATGAAACTGAGTCATAGAGCGGCTGCTATTGATTACAAAGCTGGTAAGGAGCTAAGGCAGGCAGGCGGGCTGCAAGACCACATTCTTACCACCACACCGGTGCATACTTGAAAGCCCCCTGAGCATAGCTTCTGGAACCTGTGTGCTGGGACCAGCGTGGGGCGCTGGTCTCAGGGAGCAAGGGCCTCATAGTGCAGTAAGACAAGTAAGTGCCTAAGTAGGCACAGCCCAGGTGCATAGGGCTGAGTATCAAGGGGCAGGGGAAGGGCAGCTCATAGAAAGGAGAGCGTATCCAGGCGGATGGGGGGCGGTGGAAGGAGGAGAATCAAAGGGTATGGACTTATGGAGCCGTGTATCAGGAAAGTGTTCGAATGACAATTCCAGGAAATCCAGCCGTCAGTGACTGCAATGTTCCTCATGCAAGAAAGTCTGGGGGTGCTACAGACACGTGGGAAGGACCTAGACGTCTAGTTTACCCAAAGCAGAGCATGTGTGGAGCAGGTAAGTGGGGACTGCAACTTTAAGGGTACACTGAGATAGCATCACAGGGTCCCTCGCCTTGAATACCTGCTCGCTTGCAAGGTGGAGTTTAATTAATTAATTAATCTTACGTATTTATTTATTAATTATTTATTTATTTTGCAAGGTAGGTTTTATTTCTATAGATAACAAGAGGGCCTGAATAGTATTTTTTTAACTTTATCAAAAAAACACTGAAGCACAACAAACTGCACTATCGAAAATGTTTAATTTGCTAAGTAGTGACATCTGAATACACTCAGGAAATCATCACCGCAATCAAGAGAATGAATGGGTACATTCCCCCTAACCTAAACTCCCCTCAGCCTCCTTTACAATCCATCTCTCTTCCCCCCCATCCCTCCGCCTCCAAGCAATCATCGATCTGCTTTTTGTCACTATAGATGAGCTTGCATCTTCTAGAGTTTTTGAGATTCACCTCTTGGGCTGCATGAATCAATAGTTACTATTGTTATTATTATTGTTGCTGAGTGGTATTACTTTATCCGTTCACCTGTTCATGGACATTTGGGTTGATTCCAGTTTCTGTTACTAAAAACTGCTGTGAACACTCGTGGGTAAGACTTTGGGTGGATGTCTGCCTTCGTGGGTGTGCAGTGGTATCTTTCTGTGATTTTAATTTGAAACTCCTTAATAACCAATGATGCTGAGTATCGTTTCATGTGCTTACAGGCCATTCTTCTATTTTATTTGATGAAAGGTCAGCCTGAATTTTTACCCATTTTTTTTTTAATGGGTTGTTTCTCTTCTTATCACTGAGTTGGATGAGTTCTTTTTACATTCCGGATACAAGTCTGTTGTCTGGTATATATGTTGTAAATATTTTCTTCTGGGTGGTGGCTTATCTTCCTTTAACAATGCCTTTGGAATAGCAAAAGGTTTTTAGGTTTTGTGTTTAGGTCTATGATTCACTTTGAGTAAATTTTTTTAAAGAGTTTAAGTTTATTTTGAGGGAAGGGAAGAGAATGGCAGGGGAGGGGCAGATAGAGAGAGAGAGAGACAGAATCCCAGGCAGGTCCCACTCTGTCAGTGTGGAGCTGGATGCAGGGCTTGAACTCACAAATGGTGAGATCATGACCTGAGTTGAAACTAAGAATCAGCTGCTTAACCTACTGAGCCACCCAAGGAGTCCCTCACTTTGAGTTACTTTTGATGTATGGTATGAAGTAAGGGTTGATGTTCCTCTCACCCCACCCTCGCCCCCAGATAGATATTCAATGGATCTGGCATTATTTGTTGAAAAGACTTTCCATTGAATTGCCCCAGAACTTTTGATGAAAATAGATTGGTCATATACGTGTGGGTCTATTTATGAAATCTCTATTCTGTTTCGTTGATCTCTATATCTATGCATTTGTTAATATCAAACTATCTTGACTAGAGTAGATTTAAAGAAAGTCTTGGGGCGCTTGGGTGGCTCAGTCGTTTAAGCATCTGACTTTTGATTTCAGCTCAGATCATAATCTCTTGGTTTGTGAGATGGAGCCCTGTGTTGGGTTCTGAGCTGACAGCACAGAGCTCTCTTGGGATTCTCTCTCTCTCTCTACCTCTCTCTCTCTCTCTCTCTCTCTCTCTCTCTCTCTCTTCCCCTCCCCTGCTCACTCTGTCTTTCTCTTTCTCAAAATAAATTTAAAAAAATAAAGAAAGTCTTGAAATCAGATAGGTTAAGTCATCCAAATCATATTTAGTTATTTTAGGTTCTTTGTATTTTCATATAAATTTTAGGATCTGCTTGCCTGTCAATTTCTAGTTTAAAAAATCTACTGGAATTTGATTGAAGTTGTGTTGAATTTACAGTCAATTCAGAGAGAATGGCCATCTTCGCAACAGATGTAATAATCTATGAACTATCTATGAAGGCTTTCTTCAGTAATATTTATGAATAACATCTATAAGAGTCAATAAATAATAATCTATAATAATCCATGAAGTTATCAATAAACATAATCTATTTCTCCAAGTAGGCCTTCTTTACTTCCTCTCAGCAATATTTTATAGTTCTTAATGTAGAGGTCCTGAACACCTTTCGTTAGATTTATTCCTAAGTACTCTATGTCGCAGGCAGGTCTGAGCAGGGGATGACAAAAGTTGTCAGGCAGAAGACAACAGAATGAATCAAAGAAAGGGTTAAGAGGATATAACAAAGTCTGGTTGAGAAGTCTAGCTGAAGAAATAGATTAGGGGGACAGCCAATGTCAGCAAACACTGACCTTTCTGAAGACCGAGTTTTTGGAAGGTGATGGCAGTAGAGGAAATGTCACCTTAGAGCCACCGGGATGGTCGAAAGCTGACAGTGTGCAGAACCCTCAAGTGAAAGACCAAGTTCATAGTATTACATGTTGCCGACTGCTAAATTCAGCTTGTATGGAAATAAGTTCAACATGGTCCAGCAAGTGGCTTCTGAAATGCCTTCTCCTGCACGTTGCCTTTTAACCAAAAGGGGTCCCTCTTCACCTTAAGACTCTGAGGACACAACTGGTGCAGGGAATCTGAGGCTTGAACCAAGGATGAGAGAGCTCTGGAAGCTTGGAGAGCTCCCCAACCATCCTTTCCAAAGCAATGGAAGGCCTCATGTATGTAGAAATTCTAATTTTGCATCTAAGAATCTATGTATGCTAATATAGATACTAATATACATGCTCTTAGGTCAATATGTGCATTAATATGCATATTTTAAATGAATATGTGTATTAATATGCACATTGGTATACCTATTCTCAAATGTATATACTAATATACATATGAATACACATATTCTTTCATATATATGTGTACATCACTTCAAACCAGTCACGGTGAGCGGAGCCAATTCACGTTTCTAGAGGAAGATGAAAACAGGGAGGTAACTCCTAGTGAAGGAAGAGGAACGGACACTTACCTTAGCACCTACTGTCTGAGAGGCTCTGTGCTAACAAGACTCATGATTACACTAGAGAGTTCAACTCTGAACAATCACGTGTTTAAAATGGCACCAAGTAGATATTAGTGTTGTCTTTTAACAGGTGACGGAACATGCTTAGATACATTAAATCATTCCCACAAGGGGGGCGCCTGGGTGGCTCAGTGGGCTAAGCGTCCTACTTCAGCTCAGGTCATGATCTTGCAGTTCTTGAGTTCGAGCTCTGTGCTGACAGTTAAGAGCCTGGGGCCTGTTTCAGATTCTATGTCTCCCTCTCTCTCTGCCCTTCCCTTGCTCATGCTCTTCCTCTCTCTGTCTCTCAAAAATAAATAAAATCTAAAAATCAATCAATCATTCCCAAAAGGTTCTAGTTAGTGATAGAGACAAAAGCAGGTCCTGTGACAACAAAAAATCTCTGAAACACCTCTGCCTTGCTGAAAATGAGCGCCGACAAGTACAGCATGGAAAATCACCACAGCATTATACTTTATTTAAAAAAATCCCAATGACAAGTTCATTTAGCCAATATCATGCCTACGGAATTTTTATTTTTATTCACCCACATGGAAAAAGATGCAAATGAGCAGCATACCTGCATTTATATTTGATTACTTTCTAGTTAGAGCAAGTCATTAAAGTGTTGACTCACATTTATGAGGCCAGGATTTGAATGTTTATGCATTCTAGTTAAATAGGGAGCATTTTCTTAACTTTGCAAGCTCTGTGGCAAAGTTAAGAGATCACCCACACTCCTGCGAAGCCAGGGAGTGGCCCCTCACGCATTCATCTGACTGTCCGGTTCGGACAAAGTTCTGTTCGGTTGTACAACAGGAGCAAAGACGCAGGAAGCCTTCCTCCTTTACAAGCAAAGGAGGCTGACCTGCATCCGGGTACAAACTGGTTGTAAAACACCGTCATCGAGGTGAAATTAACTGCCCTCCCCCAAGCCATGAAAGTAACAGCATCCTTGGTCACTATTGTGTATTGAGTCTCTTTATATATTAGACAACATGCTAAGCACTTGACAGTTGGGATCTGTAGTTTTCTCGTAAGTGTGTCTATTTCCTCTACCCAGAACACTGACCGTCTCTACTGTTTCCCTCAGTGCCCCCCATCCTTCCTCTCTCTCTCTCTCTCTCCTCAGGAAGACTTCACTGACCTTGGGTTAGGGTAGATCCTTCCATTCAATTTTGCCATAAATGCTCATGAGTTCCCTATAGCAGTAATTTCCTGCCCCAACACTCAATTCACTTTATGATAATTCATGCCCACCTGTCTTTAATTCCGATGAGATTGTAGGCTCTGTGTGATCAGGAGTTATATCTGTGTTACTAAGTAACTATTTCTAAAGTAAAATTTTATCACCAATGTCTATTTTGTGCCCAAGCCTGATTATTTGGTAGGTGCTTAATATACCTTCACTGAATACAGTGGAAATGATAATCATCCCATTTCATGGATGATGAAATTGTGGCTCAGCAAAAAATCTCATATGAGATACTCAGCTACTAAATGTCAGAGACAGAACTGGAAACAAGTATGTCTAAAAGCTTTTTCAACTATATTGCAGTGCCTAAGAGACCATCACCCTCTCCGAGGACATTATCTGACTCCAACTCAGATCTCTTCTTGTGAATATATACGTGTTTGTGTGTATATATGTATATATGTATATGTGTGCATATATGAATATATGTATGTTGTATGTGTGTATATATATATATTCTTAAACTTCTTATTTCTCTTATGTTTTTCTAGATAATATCCAAAACACTAAACTTTTCATATCCTCATTCCACTGGAAAACAAATCTTATTCGATTATCATCTCCATTTCTCTCCAAGAATCACAACATTTGAAGCCAGGAGACATGTTATCCATATGTCCAATTTCCCGGTTCAGAGATGAAAATGACTCTCTGAAGCTCACCCAACTCTTAGTAGGAAGAGTAAAACTAAGGCCAAATTTCTTGGTTTCTAAATTTTACCATCCTACTTGGTGATATGCTAGGTTGCATGAGCTAAAATGAAAATGTGTGTGTGTGTGTGTGTGTGTGTGTGTGTGTGTGTGTGTGTGTGTGAATGTTACTGCTTCTTGTTCGAAGAAAGGAAAGGGCAATGAGAGGCAATGGAGGAGGGAACAGTGAGGCAGACAGCTTTCCTACAACTGTCTACTCCACCAAAGCACACCCATTTCCCACTAGATGGTCCATGATCATTGCTTTTGTCTCTGTGTTTGCTCATTCTAGCTCCATCTGCAAGGAGGCCTTCCTTTGTGACCTGTTAACACCTCTCCCAAGCTCTGCCTACCCCCCCCACCTCATGTGCCACACCACAAAGTGTGTCTTCAATTGTTCCAATGAAAATGACTCATTACTTCATTTGGATTCTCCTTCCACTTGGTTTGCATTCTTCTCCTTTTTTTTTTTTTTAACATTTATTTATTTATTTTTTGAGAGAGAGAAGAGAGCATGAGTGGGGGAGGGCCATAGAGGGAGGCGGACAGAGGACCTGAGACAGGCATTGTGCTCACAGCAGAGAGCTTGATGCGGGGCTTGAACTCATGAACTGTGGGATCATGACCTGAGCTGGAATCCAACGCTTAACAGACTGAGCCACTCAGGCACCCCTAGTTTACAGTTGTGTTACCACCTGTCTGCCTTGTATCCAAACCTAACAACTGTGATCACAGGAAGGCCAAGACTCCTTGGCCGCTGCATTGGCCACAGTCCGGTGTCCATAGCTGGACCGCATCAATGAACGGAACACATTTGCCTTGCCTAATGCCACAGGAGACAGTTGCTAGATCTCCCCAACTTTTTTTTTTAATGTTTTTAATTTATTTTTGAGAGACAGAGAGAGACAGTGCGAGCAGAGGAGGGTCAGAGAGAGAGGGAGACACAGAATCCAAAGCAGGCTCCAGGCTTTGAGCTAGCTGTCAGCACAGAGCCCGATGTGGGGCTTGAACCCATGAACTTCGAGATCATGACCTGAGCTGAAGCCAGAAGCTCAACCAGCTGAGCCACCCAGATGCCCCAAGATCTCCCCAACTCTTGCAGGCAGATTCTGAAACAGAATTCATGACAAATTATGGGAACACAAAATGGTGTTCTGCACAAGGCGTTTCATTCGGTCATGGAATCACTAGTCCACACATTATACTATAGCTAAAATAAGCTAGCAAAAGAAGAACCAAACCATAATACATGAACTTAAAAGTGGATTGAGAAAAGAAACTTCTTTGAGATTTCCTAGTTACTCCTAGGTTGAGGTTTGCATTCGATCAGCATCTTCTTCGTTCTGGCTATGACTTGGGGATGTCAGTTTGTCACTGAAACTGGCAAGTCATCATTTTCTGTGCAAAGACTGTGGCCTCACTTTTTCTGTATCTGCCATCAGGTCTGCGGCAGAGCCTTGCTCGAGTGACTCAAAGCAGCAGAATCTAACTGTGGGTTGGAAAGCTGTCACCACACAACTAAAATAAAATAGTCTAAGATTCCGAACCTAGACGAAGTCACCCCTGTAGGTACAATTCCTGACGGGAAAGGAATCTGGTTTTATAAGGAGGGTACCTTCTCTTTTTGGCCAACAGAATAGCGGAGATTGATTTAATGCTTGTTTCTATGGAAACTTTGGTACTTTGGCCACTCCTCCCACAAGCCATTCACTCTTTTTTGTTTTTAATCCTTATTTATTTTGAAGGAGAAAGAGAGAGGCAGAGAGAGAGGGGGACAAAAGATCTGAAGCAGGCTCTGTGCCTTCAGCGGAATTCACGCACCGTGAGACCATGAGCTGAGCTGACGTTGGACGCTTAGCTGACTGAACCACCCAGGCTCCCCAGTTTACTTTTAGTTCAGTGAGACACTTTGGGAACACTGAAGCCATGGGCAGGATGGAATTGTAAAGAGAGATGATAACCAAGATCCGTGTGCTCAGGACGATACCAATTAAAAAAAATGAGCTCATTTCTACATGGGAAGCCAGCTTTCCCACAATAAACAATGCTGTTTCCTCAATTCTCTGTTGCCCATGAAACACATGCATTGGTTTGAAGCACAGTGATTCCCAGGCCTTAGTGCCAGACTTGATGACATTCAGCCATGCTGGCTTTCTTTTAACTGCCTGAAAATTCCATGCTTCCTCCTACCCCAGAGCCTTTGCGTGTGCCTCTTCCTCTCCCTGGAATGCTCTTCTCAGCTTATTCCCTTTCCCAACTTTTATCTTCTTGGTCAATTCCTCCGCATGTATCAGGTTTCCAGCGCTGTTCAGATGAAATGCGGTTTGGTAAGGAAATCCAGGCATGACACTCCCCCTCTACTTACGCAACCTGGGAGTTGGACACTCTTTTAGCATACTCTTCCTACAGAATAGTTCATCACGGTTAGATGTTTACAGTTATATGTGTATCTGTGGAATTTGGTTAATGTCTCTCTCGTCCCTCTCTTGCAAGGCATGGGCTGGGTATTTTTTGCCTAATTTTACTTTGCTCATGCCCAGCCCAGTGCCTGGCACAGAGTAGGGACCAATAAATACCTGTTGAAGGAACCTTCGACCTCAATGCAGTTATGCAAAGGACCCCTTTAAGCATCAACTGAAGAACCCTGTCCTAAAGCCTCCGTGGAGAAATAGAGGCATCGAACCTCAAATTATCAGCCCCCATGCAAATTCACACCCCATCTCTGGATTTCCCCTGAATCCCCAAATTCAGCTTGGGGTGTGCTCAGCTGCTCTCATTTCCTCCAGTGACTTTAAACCAGAGCGTGCTCTGTGGTTTAATTTCCTCTTTTAAAAGCAGGCACGATAACAAAATAGTAAGAGCCATGGCTGGGTTCTGGAATAGCACACACTCGCCAGCCCCATCTTTGGAAGGCTAGCCACAGACATGGGGAGATTATTAACACAATAAACCATAATTCTGCAAATTTGTACTCAGGGACCTTTTTATTGCCTGGTTGGGGGCTATTTAATCTAAGGCTTGACTCCTTGGTTACCGGATTACTTGGTTACTAAGTAACCAGGTAATTGACACATGAACCACAAGGATTTACAAAAGATGCAGTATCCAATATTAATTTTATGAACTTAGTAAAAAGTCTGGTTACATATTTAGAGTTTTAAATGACGTTTATGGCATTTTTAATATCCACATTCCATATCATAACCAATTTCCTAACAGGTTTCGGTTTTCTCGTAATACTGATTCTGAGAAGGCTTTTTTGAATTTTTGCCTTTATTGATAATTTTTTTATAACTCTCTGGCACCACGTAAAGGATTTTAAAATTAAAATACCTGAGAACGTTTCCACGAAGCACATGCGTAGTCTAGCTTTCTTCTCCTGTGACGTTTTCATCTACAAAATGGTGGAAGGGTTTTAAATTCGGCGTTCAAGACCTGTCTTCGAGTTCCTTCTTCACCTTTTGCTGTGTGACCTGGCTGAATCAGGTAATCTCTGAGCTTTAATTTCACTTTAAGTAGCAATAGCTCTTCAGGTTGTGGGGAAGTGTTGAGGATTAAATGAAATAGTAAGTGAAGGAATGTTATAACCCATAAAATCTTTTATTAATAATAATACAAAAGTTTTATTATTAATAATGTTATAAATGTTGCATTATATAAATATTTTATTATTGATAATAATATTATACATGTTTTCTTATCCATTATTAATGTTTTATTGATAATAATAATGTGGAAATGTTCTACTGTTCTTATTAAAGCATTCTTACAATCTTGTCTTTGATTCCACATGTACCATGATTCCAATAACAGCCTTGTAACTACTTTATGTAGTTGCCGACCTTTTAAAACATTATTTCATTCAAAGACCTGCTTTCACAATCCTAATTTGGAATCCAAGAGTGGGAAATGCCAGTCTTAATGGTTTCTGATTTCACTATGTTCAAATTTAGCCTTGGCCAGTGGATTTTAATCCTATTCCAGAACATCCTCAACACAAATCAGGCAGGGCGACGCATCACCACTGTCCCAGGGTCCCCAATGCTGGGACAACACGCCCTTGGGACACTGTTCAGACTGCCCAGTTCTCTACAGCCCTGCTCCATTAGTTTTATTATTTTTATTTTTAAATTTTCCTTATGGAGAAAGAGAAAGAGAGAGAGAGAGAGAGAGAGACAGACCATGAGCAGGGGAGGGCAGCGAGAGAGAGGGAGACACAGACTCTGAAACAGGCTCCAAACTCTGAGCTGTCAGCACAGAACCCAACATGGGGCTCAAACCCACAAACTGTGAGATCATGACCCGAGCCAAAGTCAGATGCTTAACTGACTGAGCCCACCAGGCACCCCACCACTCCATTAATTTTAAAGAAACACAAGGACATCTGTTAGCGGGAATCAGAAAGAAGGAAGCTTGGGGTTTTAAAAGCATCGTTTCACCCCAAGCTCACTTCTGCTTCTCCAAACTGAATGTTCATTGGCCAGAGGACCCGACTCCATACATCCTCCTTCCTGGAAAGAGGTGGAAGTGGAGCTCTGTGACCTTTCGTATCTAGAGTAAATACTGCCATTTCAGAGGCCTCTTTGCAGGCGGGGGCTGAACAGTTTTTCAGCTCTTCAAGGCAGCCTGCAGGGCAAGGAACTTATCAGACCTCCCAATCTCTTGAGTCTCCCTTGCATTTTAAAAAGCAAAATGAGAGTGAACATTTGTATGGATCCTACCTCTTTATAAGTGATGCGTATTTATTTTATTTCATTCTCTTCCAATAATCCCCTCCCCCTAGAGATATCATCTAGAGAGAATACCAAGTTCAGAGAGGCTGAGCGGCTGGCCTGAGTTCACACAGCCTGGTGGGGGCAGAGCCAGGGCTCTGATGAGGTCCCCATGCGCTGCTTCTTTCTGCTCTACCCTCAGGTACTTCTAAATTATGCTAATTGCCTGTCCTCTTAATTTCAGCTCAGTATCTCATTCCTTCCAGACCAGACCTTCCCCAGAACCACACTCTTTCAGTCCTTATTAGCAGGAAGTCCTACTCATTATTGGGTTTCAATCTTTTTTTTTTTTTCTCTTTTTCAAATCTAATGGAACATACCTTGCTAAGCCCTTGCTGCTATTTAATTTGTAATGTGCCCTGGCTGTCCCTTCCTCTACCTCCCTTCTTAAATGACAAAGGAGCTTCACACAATAAAGCATTTTACCCCCTAAATAAAGTAATTGCACCACTGTGATTGTGCACAATCCACTACAGAGTTAGATCCCATCCACATTTCATGTTCACCTACTACTTTACAGCTTATACAAACGTCCTCTCTGGGAAAGGCTGACCCAGAAAAGGGGGTTTCAGGTTAGAAGAGAAAGGTGGAGACTGATCCTTTGAGACACATCTTAGTTCTAACACGGATGATATTGTGCCTCGCGAAGTCAGAGCGGTCTGACTTAGCCACATTGATTCTTTGCAACTGATTTAAAAAATTACCCGGTGAGCAGCGTGTGGGAAGAATGGCCTCAGACGGAGCTTTTATGGAGAGAGACAGTCTTCCAGCTGCTGTGACTATTAATACATGTGAAGAATATAGCAAATTATGGGCATGAAAAGCAGGGGGAAGAGAATGAGATGCCCCTTGCTTCACCCTGGCACTTGGTGAGGAATAAAACCTCTTCCTGAACAATGCCCTTCCTGAACAAGACCCCGCCTCCCAGAGAGAAGTCCTTGAACCTGGAGTCTCTGGTAAAACAGGTTCCCTGGTCCTGGGAGAGAAGCAAGGTACCCCTGAAACAGCCCTCTGAAGGTCAGGGCCACAGGTGAATCTCTGTGAGGGCTTCTCATACGATGAGCTGACCTTGCTCTCCAGCCGGCCCTGCGGTGTTCTCCCTGCGCCCCTCTGGCAGCCTGAGTAACAGATGAGCTAAATAATAGCTAACACATGTAGGAGTTTTTATAGTTTACAAAGTGCTTTTACATAGTCATTACAAGGCAGGGCCTCTCCAACAGAGAGGCTAGCCCCTTTCTGATTTTGAGGCATCAACTGTATTTTTAAAAGAATAAATTCAAAAACAGATTTTATAATTATGCTTTTAATGTTTACATAAACAAATTAAGGCCTTTACCACACACACACACACACACACACACACCACCACCACCACCACCACCACCACCAATACAATCCTTTCTGATTGTACTATTGAGATAATAATCACAGAATATTAAAAATAATCATGTATAAGGCTCTATGGGCAGTATGGTTATGTGATAGGGCACAAGTTTACAGTTGTAAGTAAGCTCACTGGCTTTTTCTTTCCAGTCTCTGAGCACATCTCTGGGACTGTGGATACAGATTTGAGAATCTTCTAGAATGTGAGGCCATGCACCACCCAGGGGTGTCTTGTTTTCATTGTGATAGGCCAATTCCAAGATGGCCATCCATTGTGACTTCCTGCTCTGCTAAACTTCACAGATCCTGTTTCAGGGACATGCTCATGATCTTATAATCTTAAATATACAGGCTCACGCTTAGGGAGAAATAGTTTCTAAGCAGAAGTATGATATGAACAGCTTAATAAGTTCTTTGATGGTGTGATAGCCACGACCAGTGGAAAGACCCAATCTCTTGTGTTGGGTGTCATTTTCAGAGGGATTCTGATAACTTGGCCTTTGTGTAACAACTTATATGATTTGGTCCTAGGGTTGTAAGCTGAGAAATCATAGTGGTGCCTCTCAACCTTCACCTTCTGGGAAAATCACCCTTCGGATTTAATCACACTATTGTTGAGCGAGGCATCAAATAATCCAAGTAGAGATCGGAGACACTTTTCCCTCGTAAAGATAGACACAACTTAATATAATGCCCTACTTAGTGGCTGAGATCAGTTCTTTTTAAAGAGTCAAGAATCCTGGAGTTCCCTATAGAATTCAGACCATTGGTTGTTTTATCAGTTACAGTACTTTGGCCGTGAGTCAAAATGATCTTTTCTCCAATCACCTTAAACAAAAAGGAAATTTGTTATCTCATTTAATAGAAAGTCCGGAGGCAAAGTGAGCTACAATGAAAAGCACAATGAGGGGTCCCGTTCTGTTCTTCAGCTGTTTTCTTGGTACCCCCCTCCTTCTCTGTGCCAGCTTTGAGCTGGGAGTTAAGTCAGCAGGGTCGCTGGCATTTCTGCACATCTTGCAAACAGAGGTGCTCGCTGTCTTTGTTCTGGACTCTGTTTACAAAAAAAGAGTTTGTATAGCGAACGACTTTGCAAGATAGATAGTGTCTCCCTCTGGTGCAGAGAGCAGGCTTGCTAACCATCCATTATAAAGGATATAGGTTCCCGAAGCTCAGAATTCCTGGCACACACATGTCTCATCCAGGCCTTTCGGCACTGTCCTGAAGGAATCAGGGTTGGGGACCCGAAGCAAATATGCTGATGTTAAGGCTGTTTGCTGTGCCATGACTAATAAAGTCTCCTATCTCTGACCCAGGAAGGAATCTTGTGCTGTCTTTCAGTGTCTATGAGACTGTGGTAGTCTCATTCTTCAGCTTGCAAATGGGGTAAAAAAGGCCGTCATCAGACCTTTCATAATGCATGTGTAATCCAGGTGGATTTTGGCACGGGAGTAATAAGACTGCCATTAGCACTGGGGAAACAAACAGCTTTTCCTGTTCAAGGTCTGTAAGGAAGAGAGAAAATCTCTCCCTTAATTACAGAATATTAACCCTCGACTTCATTTTGTTTGGGTTGAAATAGGTCACAGAACTGTTGGAAGGACAAAACAGTCCCAGGGAGAAATGCAAGGGCTCGTTGCTTAAGCCTGAGATCCTGAACCAATGGTTGGTAAAGCCAGCTTCTCTTGAACCACATGGGGTGTGTGGGGACTGAAGGAAATCTGGATTCTTCTAGGAAATAGGAAGAAATGGACACTGGCCACCAAGAATCTTCTATCTACAGAGCAGTTGTGACGGAGCTACCCATTCGCTATATACTTCTGCATTCAAATTAACCTGTGCTTTGGGAAATTTATGAACACAAGCTCTCTCCTACCAGCATCACATGGGGGCTCTGCTGGTTGTGCTTTCTAGCTGCTCATATTTCAAGCCAATAGCTATGAGTTTAGACATTAAGAGATCTGGTTCAGATCATAAATGTTATACAAATCAACCAGTATGGATTAAATGCTGCCACAGTCTATAACCACTAAACGAGGGTCATGATTTCAGGCTGGTTAATAGACTCTAATACACTAAATGGTTTTATGAAACCCTAGTCCAAAGGCATTCATCATAAGTGTGAAATTGTATATGGTCTTGTGGAAAAACAGCAAGTCACAAGCAATTCTGCTTTCTGCTCACAGAGGGAGGTTGGAATGTAAGCTGAACGCTGACTTGGGTGGCCATGCTTCTTAAGGACAGAGCTACACTGGCCTTTGATGGAATGCAGTTATTTCATAGGGGATAAGTTCATGTCAGGAATAGGGGTTGTGCTGATGAGTATTGGAAAGCTTTGCCCATAAGAAGGGCCATGGACTTGAGGCCAATGCCTCTTCTCCTATCACCAAACGATGACTAGAATGTACTTCTGGGAGGCTGCTCATAATATGTCCCCATATTGGTTTATTAGAGAGGGGAAAAAATGGTTCTATAAGCTCAAGTCCTCCTTCGGAGAGCATTCTTTCTGCCACTGGACTGAACTGGAGCTCGAAGATGGAACTCAGTCCCCAGAAACATCCCAGCCATGTTGCCTCCTGTCTGTAGGACCCTGGGTACGTTACTTTCCTTCTTTGTGCTTAATTTGCCATTGTCCCTAAGTAGTGATTTCAAATAGGTCACAAGCTGCTGTGAGTACTAAATAAGATAGTGTTTGTGAATGAAAAATCTCTTAAAATCCTGCATGGCATGGGACAGAGACCCCATAAATGTTAGCTACTATTTAATGAAACTCAGAAAGTTATATTCATAGGCAAGATAGTTTCATAATCAAACTCAGAAATCTTTTTTTAACTTAGATGATGTAAAATATATATTCCCATCCCTTCCTTCAGAAACATTGCCTCTTCAAATTATCTTGTAGCCCTGAAAAAGACTTCATCTGGTTTTGTTTTTTTTTTTTCTAATCTGGAAGTCTCTTCATAATAATAATAACTGGGTTATTCGTGTGTCATGTGAAGTAGGCAGAATAATAGATCCTGAAACATATCCACTTCCCAATCACTGAAACCTGTGAATATGTTCTCTTAAAGGCAGAAGAAGTTTGCAGATGTGATCAAGGACCTTGAAAGGAGAGAATATTCTGGATTATCCATATGGGGCCAATCTAATCACACAGGTCCTTAAAGTCAGATATCCTCTCCCAGCCGTGGTCAGAAGGGGCATGAGCATGAAAGAATGGTCATAGAGATGCCATATTGTTGCTTTGGAGATGGAGGAAGTGGGTATGAGCCAAGGAATGTGGGTAGCCTCCAGTAGCTGAAAAAGACGAGGAGATTCATTCTCTCTCAGACTGGCATAGAGGAATGCAGCCCTACCAACACCTTAATTCTAACCCAGTATCACATTTCCAACCTATGGAATGGTAACAATACATTTGTGTTGGTTTAAGCCCCTCACTAAGTTTGTGGTCATTAGAGAAGCAGAAGAAAACAAATATACTGTGAACTAGGCCTTGTTCCAAATGCTTAACACATTTTATCTCATGCAATGTCATAAAACCTCTCTAAGGTAAGTGCTATAGAAAATTAATAGTTAGAAAGATTAAGAAAGTTGTTCAGGATCTCAAAGCTCAAGTCAGAGCTTGGATTTACCTCCAGAGGCTGCCAATTTCATTCTATATTGTTGGTGAAAGTCACCTTCTTGCCTTATTGTTTGGTCCCTCACAAAACTGAATTGTTAAAGGAATTCAATAAATAATTGAAAGCTTTAAATGCATGAAATCATGACAATCCCTCTGAACCACTGTATGCATTTGCTGTGAAAATAATTTAGTAGCTTGCCTAGTGTCCATCTTCTCCCAGTTCTTCCAAGAAACTTATAGCAAGTGTAGTGGAATTTCTTGAGTAATTGTTGGCCACCTATCTTAAGGGGACACTTTAATGGAGAAGCTCTCACCTTAAAGAGAGGTCATAGCTGTAAATGGTGCTCAGAGCTGTGGTTTTGGTCACCTACCAATCTCAAGATTTGCAACGAAGGCTCTTGGGCTCCACCATCAGCTCTTCTAACTCGCAAGAATGTTTAGCAAAATTCCACCAAGTTCCTAAAGTTCCTAAGCATCCTTTGAGGCCTTTAAGTCTTTCACCAATGTAGTTTGATTTTTGTTTTTGTCTTTTGTTCCTGACAACCTCATTACCCTGGAAAGCTCCCAGCTTCCTCTCCAACTAGCCAGAGTTTCTCCTCCTGTCTCATGCTGTATCTTTAATGGGGAGCCAGTTCCTATGCTCTAATCCATTCAGTTGAAAGTTACCTACTGCTTCTTTCTTTCTTTCTTTCTTTCTTTCTTTCTTTCTTTCTTTCTTTCTTTCTTTCTTCCTTCCTTCCTTCCTTCCTTCCTTCCTTCCTTCCTTCCTTCCTTTCTTCTTTTCTTTCTTCCTTTCTCTCTCTCTCTTTCTACCTCCCTTTCTTCAGTCCTTTCACTTTTTTCTTTCTTCTTTCTTCCTTCTTTCCTTCCTTTCTCTCTCTTCATCTCTCCCTTCCTTCCTTCCTTTCTTATGCTGAGTTAAACTCCTCATTTTCTTAATTTCTCAAGTCTCTGCCTGCTTCCCAAGTTAGACAAGCATTCGAAGAGCAAGGATGATGATGTGGGAGACAGAACCAACATCAACGCTGGGCAGATAGCAGCATGTCAGTTCCATACCTGCCCATTCATTATTGTAGGTAGGAATGAGCCGTGTAGATGAACCATCCTACACTTGGACATTGAGAGGGATCCCAGAGATCGTCTAATCCCTAATCCCTGCTTTTGAGTTGTAGCTTTGGAGGCCCAGAAGTAGATGTGTGGTTTGTGTGGGGATCTCCCGTTCCCACCTCAGGGCCCTACATGGCTACAGAATCCCAGTAGCTATGCGGTCAGGCTTGCCACACTTCATGCCTTCATCACTCTTGAGTTTCTGACATCTTCCCTCTCCATCTGCTGGTTTTTCCAGAATGACAGCTTTTCAGGAGCACCTGCCCAATCACTCAGACTCGGGTAGGATTTGCCATATTCTGAGTGAGTTGAGAGTTTCAAAATGTTTGCTTTGTAAAACAGAGAGTCCGTTCTACTTCATATTGACTTCCTCACACATCAATCATGTTTTCTGGTAACAGCGTCATGGGAGGAATGTGATTTGATCATACGCAGAAGTGATTAAGCCACTGAACCTCTAGATTTCTTGGGGGAGGGCTGTTATGGCAAATGCTTACTTAATGACTAACTCATTTTGTTTTGTTTTTTCACCACTTGAGCCTTGATACCACCAGTGAGCAAAGGCATTGCCCATGTGGGGTGTCAGGCTGAAGTGAAACGCAGAAAGCCTGGGAAAGAAAAGTGAAAATGAACAGAATGTAAAGAGAGATACAAAGAGAATGAGGTGGGAGTGGGGGAGACTAAGGGAAAGGAGGGCACCAAAAATGGAAAATAATGGGGGAATTGAGGACTCTGAGGAAAGAAAAGAAAAAAGCGAAGGGAGAAGAAGAGGAGAGAGGAATAGGAAAGTAATTAGGAAGAGGAGAGAGTTATAGGACAAACTGGAGACAGGAAAATGAAAGGGATGAAAGTGAAGAAAGGCACAGAGAGTCAAACTCATCCTTTGTCCTAATGCCTCCCCTCCCTGAACACTGAAATCTTCATTCCAGAAGCTGTTGCACCAAGACCAGAGCAATGGAGGAAGGAGAAAGTGAGGCGAGGCCAGGGAGAACATTTCCAAGCAGGTCACTTGACCTATTATACTAATGATAGGAGCTGTCTCGTGACCATCTATAATGATGAAGTTTTAAAATGCCATCATGGGACACCTGGTTGGCTCAGTCAATTAAGCATCCGACTTTGGCTCAAGTCATGATCTCACAGTCCATGGGTTCAAGCCCTGCATCGAGCTGTCAGCACAGAGCCTGGAGCCTGTTTCAGATTCTGTGTCTCCCTCTCTCTCTGCCCCTCCCCCTCCACTCTCTGTCTCTCAGAATAAAATAAAGACATAAAATGTTTTTAATTCCATCTAACATTCAAAGAATCAAAAAGCAATTTAAATAATCACAAAAGGCTCTTGAAAAGATAAAGGGAATTATGCGGTAGGACATTCATCCAGGAAGTCACCCTAAACACTCCCTTCATCCTCCTAAATCCCTCTTAGCTTCCCACATCTCCCCGTCCCTTTCTGCTGTCTCCTCCCATAAACCTCATTCTCTGCCTGTCTGTGCTCTCCACACCTGCTTTCTGATGCTAATAGTAGTGACGCCACCTGGCTGAAAGCAGGTGCTCATTAATAGCTGCTAAGTGAAAAAAAAAGTTGCTAAGTGAGTAAATAACAGCCATAACAATAATAGTGTGTATTGGTCTCCATTCTCTATTACAGAGGCCAATTAACCTCTTGGACCTTTACACTATTCCCTGCTCTCCTTATCCAGCCCAGATGTTCCCAGGAAAGAACTAGAAACGAACAAGTTCATGTGGACACATATCTCAAAGGCCGAGAAACAGGGAAGTGGGGATGTCTGGGAGTAAGTTGAGTTATAAGACAGGACAGCTCAGTGGGTCTAACTGGGACTTTTATTCCATGGAAATTCTATTGGAAGAGACAAGTGGACCCTCCACAGACATTGCAAAGGTAGCAAGGTCTTTGAGTGTTTAGACTTAAGCTGCTCGCATCTTAAAACAAAACAAAACAACAAAACAAAACAAAACCCCATGCAATTTGGAGGATTTTTTCTAAATAAACTCCTCCCCAAGAGGTTTCTCATCCTTGTTTCCTAACTGTAGAAGCCACAGGCCTCAGGAGAAGGAGCCAAGAGGGGCGTTGGGCAGTGGGAATGGGGGAGGAGTGAGGTATGGGAAAGTGCAGACCATCTTGCGCCCCGCAAACATGCTGAAGTGTCGCTTAAGAAATGACCCACTGTGCAGCCCAGTATTGATACCCTGTCCCCAGACAGGATGTGAGAGAGCCTGGGATGGATGCCTGGGACACAACCTTGGTGGCTGTTCATACCAACAGTCAATGGAGAGCCTCTTAGATGTAAGGGAAGCAAAACACCTGCCAATACAGAGCCATTCTTCTCAACCTTCCCCTCCCCCCGTAGGCATTCATATTGGTCTGACTGGGAAAAACTGGAGTGAGGGGACGCAGAAAATGTGTCGTCTTTCCCAGGGAAGAATGGGCTTCGGTTTTCATTTCTTCAAAGAAAAGGCTCTCCTTGGAGTAGGAGGTTGTAGGACATGGTCAGATGCCGTGTCCCTCAGAGGAAGGTGGGTTTCACAGAGTGGGAACAGCATACAGTTGATGTCAGAAGGTTGAGACTCCTGCTGCCTTGAGTTCCTGTGCACTGGGCAGGTAACTTGGCTCTTTGAACCTCAGTTACTACATCTGAGAAATGGGTTATCATCCAGCTTTTGGAGCTGTTATGAATAAGATAATGCACATAACAAGGTTAGCCCACCAACATAGCTCAATACATGGTAGCTATTATTGTTATGGTTATTATTTATTCACTTTGTAAATATGAATAAGCGCCTGCTATGGGCCAGGCGGTGTCACTACTGCCAGTATCAGAAAGGAGAGCCAGAGCATAAGATACGCATCCTTCCTCCAGCTCACGGTCAGTGCCGCAGAATGCCGCATCTATTTTACATGCTTTCCAAACCCCCCTTCTGATCTGCCCTCCATACACAGCCAGATTCTTTTTCTCTCTTCTTCTTTCCTCTCTCTCTGTTCCCTTGTGTCTTTCTTCCACCCCCCGTCCCCCTCTAGCCTTCCTTCTTTGCCACTTCCCCATTATTTTTTTCCTTTCCATCAGATCCTCCCCTAAATCTGTATGCATCCAATAGAGGCCAAACCTCAAAGCCACTAGGCAGTGAGTTCTGCCCGACAGGCATGCCTTTGTTGAGTGCCTACTGTGTGCAGGCCCAGGGGCTATAGGTGGGGCCAGGACCCCCTGGCTAGCTGAGGCAGATTTTGGACACAGGGTGAGAAGTGGTGACAGACAGGCTTATAGTAACTGAGGGGGAGCGAGGACTGGCCTACAAGAACTAGTGACAAATGATCAGTTCATTGCACAATATTTGAACCAGAAGTTCCCCCAGAGAACTTCCAGTATTTCCACAGTGGGCTCTGTAGAACATTAAAAAGGAACCCACAAAACAATTTTTGTCAAATATGATCGGAAAACACTGAACTAAGAAAAGTTAATGGTTCTTTGCTGAAGGACTTCTCAGTCCTTAACCTGCTAAACTTCAGGAATCTCTAGGAGATGCTAAAATGTAGCGTTTTCCTCATTTTATTTAACTCTAAGATTTTTTTTAATTTTTAAATTTTTAAAAAATGTTTTATTTATTTTTGAGACAGAGAGAGATAGAGCATGAGTGGGGGAGGGGCAGAGAGAGAGGGAGACCCAGAATCTGAAGCAGGCTCCAGGCTCTGAGCTGTCAGCACAGAGCCCGATGTGAGGCTCAAACCCACAAACGTGAGATCATGACCTGAGCTGAAGTCGGATGCTTAACTGACTGAGCCACCCAGGTGCCCCTAACTATAAGATTATATTCTCAGAGACACTGCTTCAGTTGATGGTACCATGGAACATACTTTGGGAACCAATGATCTGGTCAAACTCTCCTCCTTGTACAGATGGGGAAATTCTCCTTCCCTGAGACAAGGGGAAGGGACTTTCTCAAGTTCATCCCAGCATTTACTTATCTGTGCATCCCAAGAAATCCCAATTCTTCAAGTGGACGTCTCTAAAAGGCTTGTCTTTAGACTGAAACAAAATTTTACCCTTTTACCCTCACTCAGCCTCCTCCATTTCCGGCCACCACCCCCGTTAAGCTTCATGACCGAAATGAATTTACTAAAAATGTTCTAGTAAAACAGAGTGGAGTGAAGGCTGCAGGCAAACAGGGGGCACTCTGAAAGCCCGTCCCGTCCCTCATCTTTCCAGGGGACATGTGGAACTTGACCTCTAGCAAAGATGGGCTCGGTTGCCCATTTTTCAGTCCATAGCACAAGGCCAGTAACCCCAGGGCGGTCCTCTCTGTAGCCTACTCTGCCCATGTTTTGCAGCCGCAGGAGAGGCCTGGGGAGACTAGGGAGCAGGAGTACAGGAGCCAAGAGAGAGGAGGGAAGCCTGAAAAAGTGTCCCTAGAATAAGAAATATTCACATCCCCTGATGCCGGTAATCCTAACCTCATAAATCCAGTTTTGTATCATTGGCTGACATCATGATGGAGACATCTCACACACACACACACACACACACACACACACACACACGCACACACACACACACACACGCACACACACACACTTAAAACTCCCAAAATATAAGTGAGAGTTAAGTGAGACTATGAGTGCGTGAGTGAGCTTGTGTGTGCGCATGTGCCTGTGTGGCATATTTATGGTAACGGGGCCCCAAAACTTCAAACCGGAGGGGAGCACAGTTTGTTTGTACTGAGGGCTTCTCAATTTGGACCTGTCACTTTAAAACCAAACCAACCAAAAGACTCTAGGCAACAGCATGCACACATGCATTGATCGATGTACTTTTTAAAGATGTGTATGTAAACCTGTTAATCCAACAATTCCAGCTCTAGGAACGTGTCCTTCACACACACAGGTACGGACAAAGGTACTTGAAGAAGGATGTCCATTGTTAACGCTGTATGCAGTAAGCACAAAACGGAATAAGGACCAAATGTCCATTTGATCAAAAACGTTACCACTGGGGCGTCTGGGTGGCTCAGTCAATTAAGCACCTGGCTTTGGCTCAGGTCATGATCTCACAGTTTGTGAATTCGAGCCCCACGTCGGCTCTTTGCTGACAGCTAGCTCGGAGCCTGGAGCCTGCTTCAGATTCTGTCTGTCTGTCTCTCTCTCTGACCCTCCGATCTGCTTGCACTGTCTCTCAAAAATAAATAAAAAAACATAAAAAAATAAAAATTAAAAAATTAAAAAAAAAACGTTATCACCTTACAAAGCATGAGGAAGCTGTTTGATCTGATTTGGGAAGATCTCCGAGACACCTTCCGGAGTGGCGGGGGAGGTACAGAGCAATGTGCACAGGTTGTTTAAATCCATGTATACAGGCAGCACACACGCATGATTTCTATATACATACAGGCACGCATGTATGGTTTACACTTATATACACACACACACGCATACACAGACACACATTTGCATGTACAGGGACAAAATTGAGAGGCTGCAAAAAATTTTTTTTTTTAGGTTCCAGGAAGAGGTGTGATGGTGTAGATAGAGGGTCTGGGGAGAGAAGGATACAGGCTGGCCCTTCACCGGGTACCCTGTTGTACAGTCTGAACATTTTAACGCTGTCCTCATGTTACTTTCTAGAGCGGCCGGTTTTCAACGCTGCAGTCAGTACTCCCAAGGTGCCTTAGACTCACAGATGCCGACAGGCTCTTCCACGTCTTCCCACTACCCTGGGAACGCTCGAAAACTCTTGTTAAAATAGTGGCAGGCACGGAGGCGAGGCCCAGGCCGGGCTCTCGAATGCGCGGGGTGCGGGGGTCCACGTACCCAGCATCTCACAGTTATTTCAGCTGCCCTGCCTGGTTCCGCACGCTCCGCGAAGCGTGGCGCCAATTGGCCCAGAATAACAGCTGCCGATTCAGGAACCCACGGGGGCAGCGTGGGGAGAAGGAGAAAGAAGTAAGCTTTGGAGAGCTATTTTCTTCTTCCACTGTGAACCGTCGAATGCCAGGGGGGTGCGCAGAGAGACGGAACGACACCTTTGTCTTGAATCTTCAGTGCAGCAAGCGAAGGTTTTCAAGGCTGCACAGACTGCTGATGCCTGTTAAGCCTTCCCATTCCGGCGCGGAGTGCACGGAACATATAAATGAAAAGAACTGGGGGTTTAATTTAGAATTCGGACAAAAGACCCAGACACATGTGTCTCCATGAGTGTGTTGGGCTGGGGGTGGGGTGGGCAGGCAGTGACAGCCCGTGTCACTGGCCCCTGCATACAGGCTGCTCTGGGACTTTGATTGGGGGACTCGTTCTGATTTTAACAAGTTTGCCAAGAAGACCTTCAGCTGGGCTGCATATGAGGCCCTGCTATTTTTAATATAAATGTAATGTTTTTAAATCCATCGACGGTGTCCTAAACCAGATTTGGTCGTAAGCAGCTGTGCAGAAATTGTAAAATCTCACCCTTGTGTCTGGTTTCACATCTGGTAACTCACAGCTAACAGTTACAACTCTCCAATAGTAATTAAATGTTTTCTTTAAAAGAAAAAAAAAACACCCACAATCATATATGGCGGAATGCATTATTAAGGGGTATTTTGATTCACAACCACCACCACGAGGAAGAATCCAGCGAGGATTTTATAGGTAGTTGGGTACTTTTAGGTACTTTTTCTAAAGGTGTTGATCAAAATAAGTACATGTTACAAAAAGCAAAGGCAGTTTGCAACGGGGTGGATATTGAGTAACATTAAGGGACCATAATTGCTAGTGAGGAGAATGCCTCCTCTTTGATGTCAACTGTGGCTTTTCTTTTTTGTTTCAGAAAGGAAGAAACTTCAAAAGCCGTAATTTCAGGACAATAAAGTACTCACATTAATATAGGTACCAACTTTAACTGTTCTTGAGCTGAGAAAAAATAAAAAGCGTTCAGGGTGAGAATGTGGTGGGGTGAAGGAGAGAGAATTCAAATGTTTTTTCTATTTCTTTCCTTACGCCATTTTAAATATGGATAAGTGACACCAAGTACATTGATCACTAATACAACCTTTAGAAGCACTTGCAATGTCACTGGGTAAGAACAGTTCATTGCCTATATTTTGAAATATGTAGTTTTGTTTTCTCATATTATTTTACATCTATTGATATATCCTTTTCTATTCTGTGTCTTCTAATAGCATAACTATTAGGAAGAATAGCAAGCCAAAGAAAAGATGCTCTATAAATGAACCGCCATTTCTTTTTCTGACATTTTCTCTGCAAGGTGTGATTTTAATAATATATAATATGCAAATTTGCATTTTCCAGCATTTTTTATTTATAGCGAAGCAAAGAGTTTTTCATTTTATAAACTCTCTTACTGAAGTATAGAGAACAAGAAGAAAACATGCACAAATTGTAATTGTATATAGAGCGTAGACGTTTTGAAGTTAACTTTCCCTCACACTTGAAGTGTAGAATTCAGTGATTTTTAGTGGATTTTTCTGAGTAGTGCAACCACCATCCCAGTCTATTTTTAGAATTGAAAGATTTTTAAATTTTTTAATGTTTCTATTTATTATTGAGAGACAGAGAAAGACAGAGCATGAGCATGGTAGGGAGAGAGAGAGGGGGAGACAGAATCTAAAGGAAGCTCCAGGCTCTGAGCTGTCAGCACAGACCTCAGTGCTGGGCTCAAACTCACAGACCATGAGATCATGACCTGAGCTGAAGTTGCATGCTTAACCAACTGAGCCACCCAGGTGCCCACGAATGATTTTTTTCCCCCAACAATAATGACAAAGAGGAAGGACACAGGAAAACCTTTGAAAGAGGGTGCACTTGAGGACAAAGTCTCATGTGCAACACTGAATGGCTTTAGTCCTCAGCACCTGTGTGGAAAAATTGAAGACTGAGCAGATTCCTTAGAACCAATTGGTATCTCATTAGAAGCCCTGAAAACGTAGGAGCAGCCCTCTGTCTTTCCAAGCCTTCTACACTTGCTTGGCGTAAGCAGTAAGGAGACTTCTGTTATAAGCACTGTTGGAATCTCAGCAACCTAACAAGGCAGTGAGCCAGAACCAGTTCGGGGAACACAGAGCTCAGAAGTCTGATTTCCAACACAAATGGCTCATTCAAAATAAAATAAGTAGGGCTGGGCATTCTAAACACACAGGTGCCATCTGAGTCATCCAGGATTGGGAACCCCTGCTCATGGTGAGGAGCAAGGTGCCGGTGAGCAAAGCAGACTCCCCTGAGTCCCATTGCCCATTCTTTCCATAAAGGCTTGGGGGGGGTGTAGCCTCCAGGAGCTATTGGACATGGGGCCCAGGAGGAGGAAGGAAAAGGCTAAAACAATGAAACCCACTCCAGAGAGGGCTTCCTGATAGAGTTAAGACACTACATATGCATCTGCTTCCTTAGTTATAAACCAAAGATGATATTTGCTGACACCAACTGCTGCCCCGCTTCCCTAAAAGCCAAGTGCACACTCAGGATACTTCTGCCTTAACATATAAATTGCTGTGGTCTCCCTAATGTAGACCTTCTAAGGCATGACAGAGGGGCAAGAGCCCCGAAAGGTGATTCAGAGACAAGGTATGGGCCCTTATCCCAGCCACTTGGATAATCAAGCAGCCCAGCAGATGACCTCGTTTGGGATTAGCTGAAAACGAGGGTGCGTGGGATCTAGTACGTTGTCAAGGCGTTGTCAAGGGAGCTGGCATGTAGGATAAGATCTGCCATAACCCCTAGGTCAATTCCTTCTTCTCTCTCCTCCAGCCTCCTTCACTCATCTGAAATGGTACGCCTTACCTGGACATTCTATGGACCCACCAGTCTCAGTGCAAAATGATGGGAAAAGCCCAAGACTAGCCAATGGTCAGCAACCAAAACAATTCCCTGTGCATTGTGGGCCATTGAAATATCACAGACTCATCTGTCCTTTGAAAAAGACAACAGCTAGTGGTGTCTGGCTTACAGTCCTTTCTGAGATGCTCTGCCCACACCTCAGTTCCAAGAAAGACCAAGAAAAAGAAAGCTGCTCTCCTATTGAAGAGAAATGACCCCATCTTTTTTTCACAGACTCTTAACTATGGCCCCATTCAGAACCAGCTGTCCTTTGAACCCTGCAATGCAAAGACAATTGCCATGGAGTGGCCATTCAATTCTTTCTCTCTCTCCCTTTCTGATGGCAAACATTAACTGCTGGCTACAAGAGGACCACCTGCAATGTGTTAGTCATTAAAAAGGTCACCGTTACTAAACATTTTAAACTGTGAATAGCTTCAGATTAAATTAGGTGTAAAAAAAGTCATTTCCTTTCTGTGATAAACTCAAACACCTGCAGTAGGGCTCATGTTTACCAGGGACATAAAGGCTTCTCCCACTCATAGACCTTTAGGTGGGGGATAAAAACACAAAGCCCCATTCTGTCCACTATCTCTCAGTCCCCCATAATAAGATCTTTTAAGTTTGGTGATTATGTGCACAGCTCCTTGAGATATGTGATGATTGCATGGACAGGAAGCAAAACTGCCATTTGCATTTGCCTCCTGGTACCTTCTTCAACACCTCAGTGTAAATTTCCTTATATATTTTTTTTCTTTTTTGTTTTTTCCCTCCTGGGGTTTCATCTCATTTGAATCCATTAGAATGGTCAGCATCCTATCAGCCTATTGCAATTACCCTCAACTGCCTGTTGTTTGCAAAGAAGGAGAAGTGAGGTAAAGGAGAGTGAGTGTTGATGCCATGCAGAGAGCATGGACCATGGGCCAGGCGCTGTGCTAGGTGTTGGCATACAACTTCCAGAATGCCCTTCCCAATGGCCTCAGAGAGCCCCACTTCACAAGTGAACACACATTGGGCTTTGAGAGGGAAAGTTGCTGCCTGTGGGAGTCTCGTTGCTTTAAGAATTGTCCTCTCCCTGCCATTACGGGGGCTGAGGCCACCATCATGTCCTTCCTGGTCCATAGCACTAACCCCTCAACTGTTCACTCTGCTTCCACACTTGCCTCTCCCTGACTTATTTCCCACATAACAGTTGAAGTATGAGTTGGAAGGTTTAAACTAGATTACATCATGCCCTGCCCTCCTGCCATCCACCACTTTCCCATCACACTCCATGTTCTCATTGCAGTGAAAATAAAATCTAGACTCTCCTATCTGATCTTGCCTCTGATCTCCTCATACCACTCCTGTCTTCCTCCCCCACTCCCTAGCCATGCAGGCTTTCTCTCTGTGCCCGTGCACACCATGCCTGTTCCCTCTGCTTTGCAGGTTCTCCCTGCAGATGTGTGTGTGTGTGTGTGTGTGTGTGTGTGTGTGTGTGTGACCTGCTCCTTCTATTCATGCAGGTACCGCCACCGCCGGGCCTCCTCGCATCATCCGATCTGGACTGGACTCATCCTTCAGGCCTTCACACCACCCCTCTGTGTTGTCTTAATAGCTCACATCGCTAGCTGAGAGTTCATGTTTATTATCCATTCTCCTCCACTAGATGGTCATTCCAAGAGGATGAGAACTTCATCTTGTTCCCTACTGTATCCACCATGCCCGCACCGTACCTTGCCCAAGGTAGGTGCTTGGTGAACAAAAGGAGAGATGAACCAATGAATCACGGAGTTGAGCCTCAGTATCTTTAGCTCCAAAGCTGGTCTTCTTTCTGTTTCATAATAGTGATTATTGTTAAGTTAGACACTGATGCTTGGTACCTGACCAGGAAACGCTAGTGGTTCCAAAGACTGCGTTCCAAACACTGCCCTGCACTTTCAACCCAACACGACATTTTTAAAATGTAGAGCACTCTAAATATTGCAATGGGTATCGTGCAGGGAGGGTTGGGGCTAGCTGCTGCCATACTCAATCCTTATACTTAACATGTATGTCCCAATTTTTATTCTTTTCCTTGTGTCCTTTGTATGAACAGTTCTCTCTCCCAATAGACTACTAGTTCCTCTGAAGTCATCACCGTCTAGCACAGTGTTTTATATCTAGGTGGCATTAATCAGCCTTTACTTAGTAAAATGAAATAGTTCACCGCACAATCCCTTTGATCTAAAGATTTGTTTTCTTATTGTCCCTACATCTTTTTTCCTTGTTTCTTTCCAGTTCTCAGCTCTCCACCTGTATCAGCTGGAACACCATAGTGGACACTCAATAAATGTGTGTTGCAACCAAAATAAGGTCCATCCTGCAAAACAAACTGTAAAATAGACTTGGCAATTCGAGAAGGGCCGCACTGAATTCCACATTCTGTGACAGTCATCAGACATGGGCATCCATGTGCCCAGTTAAGAAGACACACATACCCCATAAAAATAATTGGGAATTGCTAAGAACAATGAAGGAGGAAATAATTCTAGGGATATTTAAATTTAAACTTAAACTTTTTTTTCCTAACCACTTGGTAGAAATTGTGTTTGTCTGGAAACAACCTGAATTTCCATTAATTCAAAAATAGCTGTTCCAGACATGCAAAAGCTAAAGGAGTTCATTACCAGTAACCTGGCCTTACAATAAATGCTAATGGGACCTCTTCAAGCTGAAAAGAAAGGCAGCTAATGAGTAACAAGAACACATATGAAAGAATACTTCTCACTGGAAAGGTAAATATATAGTAAAGATACCGGATGAATCACTTATAAAGCCAGTATGAAGATTAAAAGGCACAAGTAGTAAAAACTATAATTAAAATAATTAGTTAAGTGATTCACAAGATAAAAAGATGTACAATGTGACATAAAAAACATAAAACATGAGAGGGAGTATTAATGTTGAATCTTATGGTGGGATCATACTTAAGTTATCAACTTAAAATAGACAGTTACCCATAGACATTGTTTATATAAGCCTTGGAGTAGACACAAGGCAAAAGCCTACAGTAAGTACACAAAACATAAAGAGAAGAGAGGGGTGTCTGGGTGTCTCAGTTGGTTAAGCGTCTGGCTTTGGCTCAGGTCATGATCTCACGGTTTGTGGGTTCAAGCCCTGTGTCAGGCTCTGTGCTGACAGCTGGCTCAGAGTCTGGAGCCTGCTTCCGGTTCTGTGTCTCCTTCTCTCTCTGCCCCTCCCCTGCTCGCACTGTCTCTCAAAAATAAGTAAAAATCATTAAAAATCTTTTTGAGAAACAAAAAAGAAGGAAATGTAGGAGACCAATAAAGAAAGTCATCCAACACAGTGAAGAAGAGTTTTGCTTCTTCTGAAGCAAGGACAGACAGGAATTACAAAAACAACCAGAAAACAATGAACAAAATGGCAATAAGCACAGACCTATCAATAATCACTTTAAGGGCACCTGGTGGCTCCGTCAGTTGAGCGTCTGACTTCGACTCAGGTCACAATCTCATGTTTTGTGGGTTTGAGCCCCCATGAGCCCCACATCAGGCTCACTTCTGTCAGCACTTCTGTCAGCAGCACAGAGCCTGCTTCAGATCCTCTGTCTCCCTCTCTCTCGGCCCCTCCCCTGCCCATATTCTCTCTCCTCTTTCAAAAATAAATAAACATTTAAAAAATTACTTTAAATGTGGGCACCTGGGTGGCTCAGTCAGTTAAATGTCGGTCTCTTGGTTTCAGCTCAAGTCATGATCTTGTGGTTCATGAGTTCAAGCCCCACATCAGCCTACTACTAGTGTGGAGCCTGCTTGGGATTCTCTCTCTCTTCCTTTATTTGTCTCTGTCTCTCTCTCTCTCTCTGCCCTTCCCCAGTTCTCTCTCTTTCTATCTATCACTCTCTCTCAAAGCAAATAAATAAGCTCAAAAAATGACTTGAAATAAAAATGAACTAAATTCTCCAGTCAAAAGACGGAGTGGCTGAATGGGTTAAACAAGACCCGTCTATATTCTGCCTACAAGACATTCACCTCAGATATAAGGACACACAGCCTAAAAGTGAAAGAATGGAAAAAGATTTTCCATGCAAATGGAAATAAAAAGAAAGCTGGATTAGCTATACTTGTATCAGACAAAATAGACTTTAAAACACAGATAGTAATGAGACAAAGAATGGCGTTACATAATGACAAATGGGGAAATTCAGCAAGATATAACATTTATAAATATTTACAAACCCAGCATAGCACAGTGTGAATATATAAAGCAAATATTAACAGACTTAAGGGGAAAATAGATAGGAATACCATAATAGAAGACTTTAATATCCCACTTACCTCAATGCAGACAGAAAACCAATACGGAAACACTGGCTTGAAATGACATGTTACACCTGATGGACTTAACAGATATTTCTAGGACATTCCATCCCAAAGCAACAGCGACCATTCTTCTGAAGTGCACATGGAACATTTTCTAAGATAGGTCATATGTCAGCCCCCGAAATAATTCCTAACAAATTTAAAAGGATTTAAATCATATCAAGTAGCTCTTCTGACCACAATGGTATGAAACTAGACATTAATTACATGAAGAAAACGGAAACTCACTAATGTATGAAGATTAAACAACATGCTATTGGATAAACAATGGATCAAAGAAAAAATCAAAAGAGAAATCAGAAAAAAATACTTTGAGACAAATGAAAATGAGAATGTCACAGACCAAAGTTTGTGAGATATAGCAAAATCAATTGAAAGAGGAAAGTTCACAGCAATAAATGCCTACCTCCTGAAATAAAAGGTTCAAGTAAACAACCTAACTTTACATCTCAAGAAACTAGAAAAAGAAGAAACGAAGCCCAAAGTCAGTAGAAGGAAGGAAATAACAATGATTTGGGCAGAAATAAATGAAATGGAGATGAAAAAGATAATAGTAAAGATCCATGACAGTAACATCTGGTTCTTTGAAGAAGCAAACAAAATTGATAAACCTTCAGCTTCCTTCACTAAGAAAAAAAAGACACTTGCAAATGACAGGATATTATATATAGAAAACCCAAAAGGCTTCATCAAAATACTGTAAGAACTAATAAATAAATTCAATAAAATTACAGGAATCAGAATCAATACACAAAAATAAGTTGTACTTCCATACACTAACAATGAACAATCTGAAAGAGAAGTTAAGAAAAAAAACCATGAGGCACCTGTGTGGCTCAGTTGGTTGATCATCTGACTCTTGATTTTGGCTCAGGTCATGATCCCAGGGTTGTAGGACTGAGCCTCATGCCAGGCTCCATGCTTAAGCTTCTCTCTTTCCCTCTGCCTCTCTTCCCCAGTTTCACACTCTCCCAAAGAAAGAAAGGAAGAAAGAAGGAAAGGAAGAAACAGAGGGAGGGAGAGAGAGAGAGGAAAAAAAGAAGGAAGAAAGGAAAGAGAGAGACAGAGGCAGGGAGGGAGAGAGAGAAAAAAAAAAAAGAAAGAAAGAAGGAAGAAAACAATTCCATTTACAATTGCATCAAACATAATATAATATCCAGGGACAAATTTAACCAGAGAAGTGATAAACCTACACAATGAAAACTGTTAAACTAATAAAGACTAGTAAACTAATAAAAAAAATTGAAGAAAACACAAATAAATGGAAATTTATTGTATTAGAATGGATTCAAAGAATTAACATTTTATTTTTTATTTTTATTAAAATTTTTTTTACATTTATTTATTTTTGAGAGACAGAGTGTGAGCTGGAGAAGGGCAGAGAGAGAGGGAGACACAGAATCTGAAACAGGCTCCAGGCTCTGAGCTGTCAGCACAGAACCCAACATGGGGCTTGAACCCACAAACTGTGCAATCATGACCTGAGCTGAAGTCTGACGCTTAACCAACTGAACCACCCAGGTGCCCCAAGAATTACTATTTTTAAATGTCCACACTACCCAAAGCAATATATAACTTCAAGGCAACCCTTACCAAAATTCCAATGGCACTTTTCATATAAATGGAACAATCTTAAAATTTGAACGACACCATAAAAGACCCTGAATAGCCAAAGTAATCCTAAAAAAGAATAACAAAGCTTAAGGCATCAAGCTTCCTGATTTCAAACTATATTACAAAACTATAGTAATTAAAACAGTTTAGTATTGGCTTAAAAACAGACACATAGGGGCACCTGAGTGGCTTAGTTAGTTAAGTGTCCAACTTCAGCTCAGGTCATAATATCACATTTCAAGAGTTTGAGCCCACATTGGGCTCTGTGCTGACAGCCCTGAGCCTGAAGCCTGCTGAGGATTCTATGTCTCCCTCTCTCTCTGCCCCTCCTCTACTCATGCTCTCTCTCTCTCCCTCAAAAATAGATATTAAAAAAATTAAAAACAAAAACAGAGACAGAGATCAATGGAATAGAATAGGGAAATAAACCAACACATATATGGTCAATTAGTTTACAACAACGGAGGCAAAAATATACAATGGAGAAAGGACAATCTCTTCAACAAATGGTCTTGGGAAAAGTGCATAGCTACATGCCAAAGAATGAGACTGGACCATTACTTTTTACTATACACAATAGTTAACTCAAAACGGATTAATGACTTGAACAGAAGACACCAAAAACCATAAAATTCCTGGGAAAAAACATAGGCAGTAAGTTAAGTTCCTGGGTCTTGGCAACCATGTTTTTACTATGACACCAAAAGCAAAAGCAACAAAAGCCAAAACACTTAAGTAGGACTAAGCCAGACCACAAAGCCTGTGCAGGGTAAAGGAAACCATCAGCAAAATGAAAAAGTGACCTACAACCTGGGAGAAAATATTTATGAATTATCTATCTGATGAGGGGTTAATATCCAAAATATATAAAGAACTCATGTAAGTCAATAGGGAAAAAACAATCCAATATAAAGATGGGCAGAAGATTTGAATTTTTCCAAAGAAGACATACAGATGGCCAACAGGCATGTGAAAAGATGGTCTACGTCATTAATCATGAAATGATTACACAAAACCACAATGAAATGTCATCTCACACCTGTTTAAATGGCTATTATCAAAAAGATGAGAACCATCAAGTGTTGGTGAGGATGTGGAGAAAAGGGAGCCCTTGTGCACTGTGGATGGGAAAGTAAATTGAGGCAGCTGCTGTGAAAAACAGTATGGAGGTTCTTCAAAAACTTAAAAACAGAAAACATATGACCCAGCAATTCTATTCCTGGGTGTTTATCCGAAGAAAACAAGCAAATAAAATGTCTCAAAAAGACATAGGCATCTCCCCCGTGTTCATTGCAGCATTTTTTAAAATAGCCAAGTTACAGGAAACATCTGTGTCCATTGGTAGATGAACACATAAAGAAATTGTGGTGTGCGTGTGTGTGCATGCGTGTGTGTAACGAACTATTATTCACCCATTAAAAAAAAGAAATCTTGCCATTTGTGACTACATGGATGAGCCTCGAGGTTAAGTAAATAAATCAGACAGAAAGACAAACACTGTGTGACCTGTCATAGGTGGAATCTAAAAATAAACCAACCAACAAACAAACAAACCAAGCTCATAATTGTAGAAAGTTGCCTGATGGTTGTCAGAGGCAGGGAGTTGGGAGTGGGAGAAATGAGTGAACTTTTAGTATAAACTTAGTTTAGTTTAAATAATTGGAACTTCAGGGCATCTGAGTGGCTCAGTCAGTTAAGTGTCCGATATCGGCTCTGGTCATGATCTCATGGTTTGTGAGTTTGAATCCTGCATCAGGCTCTGGGCTGACAGCTCAGAGCCTGGAGCCTGCTTCTGATTCTGTGCCTCCTTCTCTCTCTGCCCCTCTCCCACTCATACTCTTGTCTCTCTCTCAAAAAAAATGATTAAATATTTAAATTTTTTAAATATTTAAAAATAAATAAATAAATAATTGGCACTTAAAGGGAGCTGAAGAAACTGTGAAACATCCCTATTACGGAATGTTATTCAGTTTTTTAAATAAAGAATAAGCTAGCTCTTTACTTATTGACCCAGAAGGATTTCTATGGTATGTATTGTTAAATGCAAAAAAATAAAATAAAATAAGTTATCTAGGTACAATGTGACATATAAAAGCCTATGTTTATTAAAAATGTGTTTAAATTTGTATTTAAAATATGTGTTTATGACCCAGCAAATTGTACTACTAGGTATTTGTCCAAAGGATACAAAATTTCTGATTTGAAGGGTACATGCACCCCAATGTTTATCACAGTGCTATCAACAATAGCCAAAGTATGGAAAGAGCCCAAATGTCCATTGACGAATGGATAACAAAGATGTGGTGTGTGTGTATATATGTAATGGAATATTACTCAGTGATCAAAAAGAATAAAATCTTGCCATGTGCAACAATGTGGATGGAACTAGGGTATATTATGATAAGCAAAATAAGTCAAAGAAAGATAAACATTGTATGATTTCAGTCATATGTGGAATTTACAAAACATAACAGATGAACATGGGGAAGGAAGGAAACATAATATGAAAAGAGAGAGAGATAAAACCTAAGAAACTTTTAAATACAGAGAACAGACTGAGGGTTGCTGAAGGGGAAGTGAGTGGCTGGGGATGGGCTAGGTGGGGGATGGACGTTAAGGAGGCACTTACTGGATGAACCCTGGGTGTTGTATGTAACTGATGGATCACTAAATTCTACTCCTGAAATCATTATTACACTATATATTAACTTGGGTTTAAATAAAATTTAAAAATTAAAATAAAATAAATAAAAATGTATTTATAAGCCTGTGTGTGTTTGTATGGGCATGGAGAAATGTGTAGAAGGAAGTACACCAAGCTATTAAAATGTGTCATCACAGTGGGTTGGGAATAGAGAGGCTGTGGTAGAAGCAAGTCCTTGACTTTACCTTTATATGTATTTATTCCGCTTCACTCTTTTTAATGGGAATATTGGCTATAAATAAAAATATATTGGCAAACAAAGATTAAAATAAAATGCAACATTTTTTCTGGACTAGGGCAGACACCTCAGCTAGATAATAATCTTCAAAGTGTTCAGGGACTAGTGAGTTAACTTTCTTCTCTTACTCTGTGTCCCCTGGTGAGCTCTTCTCTTGCTCACAAATCCAGTTATCAAGAATAAATGCAGGCTGCTGGGAATTGACCCTAAGGAAACAGTCCAAGGAGAGAGCTCAGAGACAGCTCCCTCCTTGGAGTTATTTATCACATTGCTGTTTTGTAAGACTGTAATATTGGATACAACATAAATACCCTACAATAGAGAAAAAGCTAAATAAATTATGATACAGTCACTTGGAAATATTAAGAATGACTAAAAGTGAGGCATCCAACTCTTTATGGTGCCCTGTAAAATGCTCGTATTGCGATGTTAATTGAATAGCACCGTACAGAAAACTAATTCTATGAGAACAATTATGTGAAAATGATCAGAAAGAGACAAGACAGAGGAACAACCGACAGATTAAAGTGGCTTAGCATGACACTTAGAAGGAGGACCCCAAAAGCTCATGCACTCAGGTTATTACAGGAATGTTAAGTAGTCACTCTGGGAAAACCACCCCTAATTTATAAATCACTGGGGGATGGCAGTCCTAGAGTTATAGGTCTAGCTTCAAATCATTTAAGAAGATGATACTTTGGCCAATATTTTCAACTAGCCTGAGAGCATTACCATCATTTTTTTTCTTTCTACCAATTGTACTGCCACAGAGTATTGCATGTAGCTTAGGAGGTAAGAAAAAGAAAACAAGATGCTTTGTTTTGTAAACTTGGCCAGTGTCCTATGTGATCTCAGAAGGAATTATTTTTATTATTCCTAAACATCACGAGGAAATGTTAATTCTAGTTCAATTTGTTGAAAATCCCAAGAGAAAAACCATGTAAGGGTCACAAGGAAAGGCTGGTCTGTAGAAAATGGTGGATGGAGCACTGGGCTGGGATTCAGGAGGACTTGTATTCATTCACTCATTCATTCATTCATTCATTCATCGAATCATTCATGTCTTTGGAGTGTAATGAACTTAAGAATGTAAATCAAAGCAATCTGGCCCCAGCCCTCAGGAAGCTCAAGCTAAGGTGAACATCCAAGGTCATAACCAAGTAATTATAGCATATTGTATTAGGAACAGTGATTTTTAAAAAAAAGGATATTATGGAGCATGAAGGAAAAAAATGTCTGGTTCCTCTTGAGATAGCAGGTTTGACTCCAAAACGCAGGTAACCCTTGAATAACCAGGCTCCAGAATGCTGGCTCGTAGGAGGTGAGGTAGACCTGTGGTCAAGGACATGGTTTTGAAAGCAGGCTCAGCCCCAGTTCCATCACAAAGTATGTGATATTGGGCACATCCCTCAACTTCAACAGAGTGATTTCCTTCTCCGTGAAAAGAAATAACACTGCATGCCACACAAGGCAAGTGTCAGAATTCCAAGAGAAGTTACCCATGCAGACGTTAGCATAGAACCCGGCACATAAGTCCAGCTCAATAGAGGATAGCTCTATTGCTATGAAATGACTTCTCAGCCTCAGTTATTTGGACCAGAACAAGGTAGATGGCATGATACGGCTGTGGAATATAAATCATTTGCTGCCTGAGGTACTGGATTTTGATCTGCAGGGTGTGGAGCTACATTCTTAAGTGTTCCAACCTGTTACTATTAATCATTTCCCTCGGAAACGTTTCCGGAGCCGGTCTCTGGAGTGAATTCTGTCAATGGGTCGTGGGTGTGTGAACAGGAGGGATCTTCCTCACATGGGAGCCGTCCTGCCCTTCCCTGGTGTGGTACAAATTAGAGGGAGATTGTGGGGTTTCTTGCCTGCTCCCAGGGGCCCCTCCAGGGAGGGCTTCTTGACAGCATTGTGGTTTGGCCTGTCATCACCACTAACTGCTCATTTCTCAACTGACGTCCTGTGTCACTCTGCGCATCCCTGGCTGGGCTGTGGGGAAGATGCCTGTGGAGCAGACAAAGGCAAGAAGACAGACGCTAGGGGGAATGAAGAGGGAAGCTGGGCTAGGGAGGAGGACAGAATAAAAGCAGGCCCTCCCAAACAGGTACCTCATACACAAAACCAAGATTTCCCCTTTGCTTTCCAGAATAGCATGAAGTTGCTTTGGCTGTTCTGTGTAATCTAGATGGGACTATATTCCAAGGCAGCTGCTGAGTTCCTGCAGTCACCCTGGCATTAACCTTGATAAACAGGGCCATACACATAGAGAGCAAGAATAAAACTGTAACTTCACAGAACCTTACATTTCTTGTTGAATTATTGCCTTAGTCGCATATCATCATCATGGCCATTTCATAGGTGAAATAACAGAGAGATAGAGAGATTAAGGTATTTATCCAAGTTTAAACAGCTAGCAGGAGGTGAGCCGCAGTTTAAATCTTGGCCTGCAGACTTAATCTCTGGGCGTGCAGCCTCCCAGTGAAAACACTGTAAAATGACGCATGAGCACCCAGAAAGGGTCCCATGGGCCCGCTGAGGTCTTACATGGAAGACTCTGAAGTCCTAGAATAAAACAAAGAGGTTTCCTGATTTAAAAAAAATTATAATAAACAGCAACAACAGAGATATCTCCTGAAGCAGTCTTATTTAAACCCTCATCAGCCTTAGCTACATAGCATGAATCGGTTTCCCTGGATCAGGTCTCACTGAGCACAGGAGAATTAGGACAAGTGGGTAGGGAAGCTTTTGTTCTCTCTCTTGAGAGAGAGAGGCCCTGGACAGGGGGATTCTCTGGTTCCTGAGAGTGAATGAGAGTCCTATGAAGCAAGACAAAGGCTCTCTGAGAAGAATTATAGGAGAAGGAGATGGAGAACAGGGTGACTAAAGAACTAAAACGTGTTCATGTGCCTCCACCACAATTCCTTCAAGGCTGGCCCTGCTGATTCAAAAGGTTTGTTCTCAAGTCTTCGTGTTCAGAGGTTAGTTACCTGAATCTCCTTGATTTGGACATTCTCACATTCTACGGTTCAGCAGAGAGCTTGGGTGGGGGGCATTTTGTTAAAGTCTTGTCCTTACACAATATCAAAGCCAAAGCCAACCCTAGCAGTGCTGGGTTAAGGTCAACCCAAGCTGACAGACACCTGTCCTGGGTACAGAGGTGGCACAAAGGCACAGTCTGGGTGGTGCCTAAAGACCAGTAAGAATGAATCGTAGGTGCCCAGGGAACCATGGCTATTGGAAGCATTGACATCAAACTCTTTTTGACGGATCATTTTGGTGTTGGAAAGATGACCCTTGTGGGAGATGAAGAGGGCCTGGAAAGAAGCAAAAAGAAAAATAAGTGAAGAGGAAGTGAGTATGGGGAGGGTGAGACTAGCAAAGGATGAGAAGAGTGATGAAGAGAAAGGAACATGGCAGGAAGATGGGAAGAGACAAGGCAACCAAAGAAAATTCCCTGTGGCTGAGGAATTCCAAAGCATTGGACTGAATGCAGTAGGTTGTGTTTGGAGGTGATCTTCTGCTCTATCATTTCCCTCATTTTTTTCTTCGTTTTTGGTACAATGTGCTGCCTTCAACTGCATGTGTAAATGGCATTTGGGCGAAATCAAGAAAATGGGGTTCAGTTGCTGGCTTGGGTTCGCAGGAAGCAAAGACAAGGAAGATCTACAAGCAGGGAAGACATGAGGGAGGCGACATCAAGCATACTGTAATTCCCCTTATCCCCAGGAAGGTTTTCTGGACTCCATCTCCAGAGTTTGGTTCAGCTGGTCTGGGGAGGGGGGCCTGAAAATGTTGCCTTCTTGATGCCCTCAGCTGGGCTGATGATGCTGGTGGAAAAATCCTAGAGATACTAGAGCAACACTGGGTTTCTTACTCACTGGGGTTGAGGAAATAACCCAATTTTATCTGAAACTCAAAGGAAAGAGTGATTTCTAGGTTATACAAAGTAATATACAAAGAGCCACCAGCAAGTCCCCAAGAAAGCATTTTGGAAGTTCAAAGAAGAAGAGGATGCCCATCCATAACTCCTTTGCGTGTAGTGCTAAATCAGTACTACCAGGCTCCCTGTGGGGTTAAGAAGTATAACAACTTATTTCAAAGGAATCTAATTAGGGGTCTGGAATCCCAAGTTTGAATCCTTGCTAAGACTCTCACCATCTGTATGGCCTTGGGGGCCAACTCATTAACCTCTCTGACCCGGTTTTCTCTCCATTACCTGGGGGAACTTCTCACTGATTATTGCTGCGACCACCGCGTAGCTTCCTGGTCCGCATGTGGATGCAACATCCCTGCCCTGAATCCCTGTCGCGCCCCCAAGTTGAGAACAGAACACATAGACAGCACTTTACCAAAACCTTAGGGTCTTAGTCCTGGATCCCTGGAGATGGAGTCTGAGACGAAGATTTGCATACAGGAGGTTTAGTAAGAGGCCTCCTAGATGGAACAAAGGGGCTGGGTCTCTGCACCCTCCAATCTGCCCTATGTTGCACTGATTCTGGGAAAAGGATTTAACCTTGGGCAAGATGCCCGTCTTCAGACAAGGGCAAAGCCTCAGTTACACATGCTCATTAGCCAACAGTCTTGGAAGCTGGGGGAGTGAATGGCTTGGTCCCAAAGTGGGAGGTAGGGTCAGCTACATATTTCAGGGAGCCCCTTGTTCAAAATTATTGAGCATTTCAAGATGGCAACACAGGGCACTGAGCACAGGGCCCCTCTAAGTGTCAGGCTCTGCTCAGCCACACAGGCTGCACACCCAGGAAGCTGGTCTTGGTGGTAGATGGGCAGACACAGTGTCCAGGTGCTATTGTGAGAAGCAAACAAAAACAGGGAGACACCTCAAGCTAGCTAATTGGTCTTCAAGATACACCTCCTCTGTAGTTTAAAGTCACTGAAAAGGTGCCTCCAACACAGCTCTGGTGACAAAGGCTTGTCCTTAAAGCCTCCTAAAACCATGTAGACTCCTCAGTGCAGACACACGGGGCCATGAGGCAGTCTCTAGCCTTCTGATGTCCAGGCTGTCAGCTTTTGATCCTCAGCACCAGGATCTTCCTGGGTGACAGAGAGTGAGGATGCCCATCCCTTTCTGGAGAAACCTCACTTACCCATGGATTGTGGCCTTACTCAACTGGGAGTGACCGAATCATCTTCCCACCCATGCGAGCAGCTGACATTCTTTCAAGAGACACTCAGCAACAGGGCTGGGAGTCCCTTCTCTATGGCAACTCCTCCCTCCCCCTCTGCCCCCTGGAGGGCCAGCCTGCCCAGACTAGGCTGCCTCGGGCCTCAGTTGCTTGCCTATTTCTCAACCTCAGAGTCATAGAAATCCCTTTAAAAATTAGTGAAAATAAATGTTTTGTTTGATTATTTTTTCACCAGCCAAAGCTCGGGGTTTCTGGACCCTGTCTTTCAGTTCTTCCAAATAAAATTTGAACCAATGAATAATCCCCTCTACACAGTCTATCAAGGTTTCATTTACTCTCCTTTTTTAAACTGTGTTCCTACCCCAATTCGGGGGCCCCCAGAGCCTATTAAACTTGCTCAATGAGATGCTGTGTTCACTCCTCACCCCACACAGGGCTTCTCTTCCAGCTCTCCGCCGTGTTTGCCTTCCTCACTTTGTCCCTCTTTATTCTTCTTTCAGAGCATTGGCAAGTTGGTTGAATTTCTATTTCTTTTTGTTTTCTTTTTACCTATTCAGTGACTGGGAGTGTTTTCTATTTCACATGAGGCGCTGGATAAAGGGCAGCTTGCCTTTAGTATCTGTCCTTTCCCGACTCTGGAATGTGTCTCTGCAGGGGGCACACGGGGGCAAGGCTGGGATTCTCATCTTTTTGCACATATTCACCCCGATGGGCCCAGAACAAAAAGCCTGGAGGTGGGGCTGTGCTGTGAGTTCAAGCCACAAAAAAATCAGATATAATTATATAATTATACTTCTGTTTTGTATATATATATATATATATATATATATATATATATATAGTCCATAAGTAGCAATAAAGGAGTGTAGAAACTTATGAATATTTACCAGGCAACAACTTTCTAAGTGATATCTGGGTGTATGTATACTTGCAAATGCAAACAGATGTATGATGTATATGTATTATGTATACATACACTGAGTGATTATTTATATTGCAGCATATACATACATCATGTAAAATCACTTAAGATATTTAAATGAATAGAAGCACATATCCATTTATATATTCATTTACTCTTTATAACAACCTTGTGAGGTAGATATTCTAATTTAAATATACAGTAAGCGATTGTGTATCTATGTTATAATACGTATACATAGATTATATAAAATGACTTTGAAGATATTTCTATGTAAAAATGCATTTTGATTTAATCTTTACAAAAATACCATGCGGTAAGCAAACTCTTATCCCCATGTTTCAGATGAGAAAAGTGAGCATAACTTGCCAAGGTCATTCAGCAGGTAAGGGGCAGAGGGCAGTCTGGCCCCGGAGTCGGGGCCTCGGGCCACCTCTGCACGTACTTGGAAAGTAGAGATCTTCAGGGATTCTCACCGATCTCCGATAAATAGAATCTCTGGGCGACAAAAAGTGGTTACACTTATGTAAATGCCAGTCCATTTCAGTGCCCTGTATACTGCCCGCGGAAGAACTTGGATAAGCAGGAGGAGGAGACAGCTCAGAAAGCTGGCAGCCAAGTGTGTCTCCAGTCATGTCTGGGGGAGGGGCTGACTCAGGGGGACACTTAGTGCCCATTCTTTGGCTTCTCCGTTACAGGGACCCCAGCGTGGTACGCCTTTGGCTTGGTATGTATCTGCTGCACAAGCGGATGAACAGAATGAACGGGCAGCCAGCAAATGTTCTCTTCCTTCTCTCACATAGGAGGTGTGTGTGTGTGTGTGTGTGTGTGTGTGTGTGTGTGTGCGTGCGCGCATACATGTGACATGCATGCCTACGTACACACTCCCATAAATAAATACATGCACGTATATGTTATTCTTTCACATGTGTCATACGTATCTTTTATTCTGACCTTCTCAACAGTCCTCTAAGCAGATATCATTATTGTTGTCATAATGTTACAGTCAAGGAAACTGAGCAAGTGACTGACTGGATAAGTAAGTTACTAAACATCCAGGTCACATAGCTAATTACAGCATGCACACATGCGCATGTGAACACACGCGCACATACCACAAATATACGCCCTGGTAGGTCAACATGCTTTGTACAGAAGAGACTAAAACATTAGTTAGGTAAACCAGCATATATGCTTTTAGCTTCCATTTAATTTAAGTTTATTTATTAATTCTGAGTGAGAGAAGGAGAGTGCGCACGTGTGAGTGGGAGAGGGGTAGAGAGAGGGGGTGAGAGAGAATCCCAAGCAGTCTCTACTCTGACAGCGCGGATGTGGGGCTGGATCCCGTCAATCATGACATGATGACCTGAGCTGATGGTGACTGAACTTAACCGACCGAGCCACCGAGGCCCAGGTTCTGTTTATTCTTTAATTGACGTATAATGTATATACAGCATGTGTCCTTGCACATCTTATATCCACATCATTGCCACCTAGATGGAAGCACAGAGCATCCCAGGATCACAGAGGTCCTGCCTGTCCCATCTTTCTCCCCAGAGGTGACTACTCTTCTGACCTCGATCCCTATAGATTGGTTACGCCTGTTCCGTTTTTTGCATTTTATACGAGTTGAGTCATTCTGTGGGTACTCTTTCTGTTTGGCTTATTTTATTCTACATTACATCTGGAGATTCACGTAGGAGCAGCTCAGTATTTGCACCACTGCATAGCATTCTATTATTCAAATAGATGTATTTCATTCATTCAACTGTTGATGGAGTATATGTTTCTAGTTTTTTCCTTAATTTTTTAATGTTTATTTTTGAGAGAGAGAGAGAGAGAGAGAGAGAGAGAGAGAGAGAGAGAGAAGGGAAGAGAGAGAAAACAAGCAGGGGAGGAGCAGAAAGAGAGGGAGACACAGAATCTGAAGCAGGCTCCAGGTTGCAAGCTGTCAGCACAGAGCTCAACACGGGGCTCAAACCCACGAACCACGAGATCATGACCTGAGCCAAAGTCAGATGCTTAACCAACTGAGCCACCCAGGCGCCCCTCTAGTTTGGGGTTTTATGCCTACTGTTGCTATGAACACTTTTATACCCGTCTGTTGGTGAGTATATATCCTCAATTCTATTGAGAATAAACCCAGAAGTGAACCTGCTAAGTTGAAGACAAAGCATACATTTGGCTACAGTACACATTGCTATAGCTTTTCAAAGTCCCTGTACCAATCACAGCCCTGGCCAGCAGCGTATGAGATTCCACGGTCTCCGTTTGCACCCTGGTCGAGTCGACAGTTCAGGGGATTTGAGTAGTAAGACATGAGTGTGCAGTAGCACAGCCACAAGAGCGAGATCACAGACCTTTCACACTGAGCACACAAAAGCCTAGGCCAGCAGCTTTGGCTCGGAGTTGGGTGGTGATTTCCCCCTGGCTCCCTCCCATGACTATGACTTCTGGATGGCGAGGCAAGCCCAGAGGAGATGGAAAACAATTGCAGGCTTCATCTGTGTCATGAGGGGTGAAACCCATTATTATGAAAAATGTTAACCTTTCCTCTTCGGGGCAGAAATAGCTCTTGCTGTCATGAGATGCCTTGTTTAAAGAACTGTGTGGCTTCAGAGGAACCTCTAAAGTTCCAAAGAATAAAAACAAACAAACAAAAACATTCAGCTGCTCCATAAAACCATTTTTATATCATTTGACCTGCTGATTTGTCACTTAAATATTCAAGACAAGACTTATCATCGTGCAAGGAGTATCCCATACCAATGACAGGTGTCTGTCTTTCTCAGTTTTCCATACACAAGAAGACATGATTTTTGTATGTATGTATTTATTACGTTTATTTATTTATTTTGAGAGGGAGAAAGGAAGGGAGGAACAGAGAAAGAGAGGGAGATAGAGAATCCCAAGCAGGCTCCGTGCTGTCAGCGCAGAGCCTGATGCGGGGCTCCATCCCCCGAGATGTGAGATCAGGATCTGAGCTGAGACCCAGGATCAGACACTTGACTGACTGAGCCACCCGAATGCCCCAAGAACAGCTGAATTAAAGCCGACTGAGAACTCCTGCTTCCCACCCCTGGCTCGTGAGAAACATGATGGGCTTGCTTTTTTTCCGTGCAACTTGCCAAGAAACTCCACTTCTACTTGGGGACAGAGAACAGGTCAGCCAAGTAAGTTTCTCTGGGCAGGTGAGATGCTTGATTTTTTGCCCAAGAAATGCAGGTTTGAGGCTACCAAATTTTACCCAATTTGGAGCCTCATTCTAGCAGGGAGACCTAAAAATCTGTACAAGGATGTTAATAACTGATTGCTCTGTGTGCTAGCCACTGAGGCTGTCTGCCAAACCTCCCCGCCCTGCTCCCTCCTGAGCACACACAGGGTTGCACTCCTGGCCCTTGTGTCTGGGTGGCGCCGCAGGACCAACTCTGGCCAAGGAGCTGTGAGCAGAAGTGGCAGGAGCCATATCGAGACTGGAACTTACATTTGTGGCCTCAGACTCTCAGAGCTCACCCAGCGTCTGGATGGTAACAGCAGCTCTGAAGCCGGAGGCTGCTCAGGCCACGTGGAGCAGAGCCTTCGCTGTTTGTGGTCCCTGAGGTTTTTGTCTTATTTGTCCCTGCAGCACGGCCTCGTCTATCCCAGTTGATGCACTGCCTCTCTCTTTCAGTTTACGCCCTTGTTTAAAATTTTTTTATGTCTTTTATTTATTATTGAGAGACAGAGAGAGATAGTGTGAGCAGGGGAGGTCAGAGAGAGAGGGAGACACAGAATCCAAAACAGGCTCCAGGCTCTGAGCTAGCCATCAGCACAGAGCCTGATGTGGGGCTAGAACCCATGAACTGTGAGATCATGACCTGAGCCGAAGCCAGATGCTTAACCAACTGAGCCACCCAGGCACCCCTACACCCTTGTTTAAATGTGCACTGGCTTGCTTCCTTTCAATCCTTAAGGAACTGGAGACTCTAAAATAAGGTTTATATTATTTATTTATCTATTATTTATATATTGAGAGAGAGAGAGAAAGCAGGGGAGGAGCAGAGGGTGAGAGAGAATCTCAAGCAGGCTCAGCGTGGAACGTGATGGGGAGCTCGATCCCACCAACTGTGAGATCATGACCTGAGCTAAAATCAAGAGTCAGATGCTTAACTGACGGCCACCCAGGTGCCCGGAAAATAGGGCTTATTTTAAGCAATAGGCGGTAATACAGAATGAGAACTGTGTCATTCTGAATGTGGCACTGCGTGTGCCACTACCAAGTTAATGTTTAAACAAGAAGTACGTACGTTTGTTAAGCAAGCAGTCATGTCAGTGACTGGTAAGGTAACGTGACGAGGAAGGAAAGATGAAAGTCCCAGGACTTCCTCCAAAGGTGCTGGCCGGGAAATGCCCATGCAGGGGCTTCCTGGCAGGTGTGACAAGTGGAAGTGGGGAGCATTTAGAAACTATAAGAAAGTCCTTAAAGATGATTTCTCACTCACTCACGTTAAGGGGGCAAGTGGGAGGGGGCAAAGGCAAGGAAAGAATGAGCACCCCCATATGACCCTTTCTATAAAGGAAGTCTAGCTTCACACAGTTGTGAGCACAGGAAAAAAAAGGAGAAACAACCCATATCATAGGCCTGCTTTACTTCAAATTGCTTTCGACCACCAAGCAGGTTGGATCTATGAGATTCCAGCAGGTCAGAAACTCCACCTTGTTCACTCATGTAATCCAGGTGCTTAATGTCATACCTGTCATATAGGACCGACTGGGTATGGCTTATACAATTAATAGATACATTAAAGAATAAATGGGTGATGGGGGGGGAAGATTGATATTGAAATACCCTTCACTGCAAGTTGAAAGCTACACCTTTCTTTCCTGTTCCAAAACTTTGCAGAAAGCTCTCCAAGACCATCCTTTGTCCTGCTTGTCACTCAACGGCACACTTGCATAGATGATCTCCAAGTTACTTTCAAACCGTAACATTTAATGGCTCTATCATAATAACTTTGCAAATAGTGTTCTCTCCCAGAGGGTAGGTTTAGGTGATAAACACCAAAGTCAATCCTTTCTGATATGAGATTCCTTTGAGTAGCTGAACATCTCAACCTGTGTTTCCCCCTACTTCCTCTTGTCAATTCTGCCAGGAAGCCCCTACGTCGACATTTCTCTGTCAACATCTTTGGATGAAACCCTGTTCCTTTTATCTCTGTTTTACTTCCTCTCCACTTCTCTTTACCACCAACTTAATAAGGCTAACATGGGGATTTCTTTGGGTAAGCCAATTTCTCAAAATTGCTTTGAGATATAGTCCCAAATTCCTTGGGAGTATTTGTTAAACTCAAAAGCAATATTTTTTTGGCTCCTGTCATTCTCTACACTCAAGCACTTAGGAATTGGCAAGAGAGAAAAACCATAGACACAGCTAAGTGGGCCCCCATGTGGCCCAGAAATACCCAAAGCACACGATATATCTGGCACGTGATAAATCCTTACCCAAAACTGAACAGATCCTGAAAGCGTTCGTTGTCAGAATGGATGGGAGAGGGTTTATGGCAGAAGATGCAGTTTCATTCTTTATCCCGACTTTTCATGGCTCTCCAATGACCACAGACCCCTAAATCTTTCCTCCTAAGTTTCCCTCGGGGGCCGATTCCAGGGTTCCTTTGCTTCTCAAACAATCTCAAATAACTTTGTCATCGTAGGTGTCTTGCTCAGGGAAATCTAGGGTTAACCATGTGGAGAGTCTAGACATCAATCCCAGAATTCCAATTCCCTGCCTGAGGCTCAGGATGGGAAGGTTGGGCATGGTGCCGACCCCATGGCCCGGAGCAGAAGTGCTGAGGATCCAAAATATGCAGTGTGAGGTCATGCCCCAGTGACATCCGAAATGGACCCTTTTGGAAATTTTCATGAAATTCATGACCAACTGTCATCAAACACAAAGGGAGAAAGAGGCTGAAATCCTAAGATTTGCAGCATGGTTCTTTCCTTGGTAACTCACTGAGAATAACCTCTTTACCTTTCCCAACTTCATTTCACTTTCCTCGATTCAAATATTGGTGTTTTGCCGCTGCTTTTACGGTAACAATGACTACAGTTCAATTATGTTCCTGCATATGTCAGGTATAGTACAGTCTAATTTAATCTTCATTACACATCGCCATATTGCAATTATACATGCTATCCAAGTGTTAACACATATTTAAACCTGCTATTCCTTTGTCACTGATTTACAAAGGAGGTACCTGAAAAGAATCAGATGTCATAATTACATGCTTATTCAGCTCATTTTAAACTAAGTCTCAAAGTAAATTGCAGATGAGCCAAGCATGTCTCAAAATTAATGTAGTGATAGTTCACTAATGCCACGATTCATTATGGTTTGTCAATGTGCCGTACTTCTGGAATGTGTGATAAAATTATATTAATACTCTGTGCTAATGAGATTAATGAATATGAACACGCAGGAGAAGAATAGGGTCCTTTGTTCAACTACTGAAAAAATAACATATAGGTAATTAAAAAGAATTAATCAAACCATGTACAGCCTCATTTATATTAAATTAATTTGTCTGGTTTCATTTCTAATAATTAATCACTTTCTGCAAATTACAAAGCACTTCAGGCGGGTGGGAGCAGTACTGTAGGAGTTGTGATTCAGAATATTTAGAACGATCAAGGTGGTCCCTGTGGGTTCATATTAATTAAGGTTTAACAGTTTGGAAAATTGTAGCAATATTTTATGATTCATGTAATTAAACTCTGTAACAAAATGTCACAACTGCTAGTTACTTCTGCGCCTGTGATTTATATCTTCCTCCTTTTGGAAAGGAAGCGGCAGAAATGAAGTCTTGTGCAATGTGCCGACACAGTCGATGGGAAAACAAGCTGGTGGGTTCAATGCAAACCGAAGCACTTTGTCTGAGGTACCGGAGCACCCTTCCACTCCCAAATGCCTCCACGGGGTTATGCAAATTCAGCCGAGTCAGATGATCTGACATATGGTAGAAATCTCAAGGGTCTCCTCTGGCATGTTCACTTGGATTAAAAACAAAAAAGGCAAGAGCCAGGAGCCTCCTTTCCAAACCGAAGTGAGTGCATTACAACCTCCCATTGACAGAGGCTCCTGGGCCTTCAGCACCCAAATTCCCAGAGAGAAAGGCAGCTGTGACCTTGGACACAAAGCCATCTGGTTTAAATGCCCAGGGTACTTCCTAGAAACAATTTCCTCCAGTCACTGGTGTCCTGGAATGAGGACCCCAACGGAAGTAACTCCTGAGAACTGGGGTACAGCAAACCTGTCTGTGTTCTTTCTGCCCATGAATGGAGGCGTCGGAGAGAGGGCCCAGGGGATGTCCAGTTGAGGCCGTGGGTCTTATTCCACGCTATTCAGAGGCAGGTGGGGATTTCTTTCCCCCTAGAATTGATGTGTTGGCTTTACCCCCCCCTTTGTCTCCTTGAATCCACTCTCTGCACTTCTCTTCCTGGTCTCTGCCCATGGATGCTGACTCCAGATGACGGGGTCCCCGACCTCTCTTGCCAGCTGGATTACGGCTGGCCTTTGTCCTGCTCTGGGGACGCACCAGCTGGAGACAGAAAGGCAGGACGGGAAAGAGGTCAGGCAGCTCTTTCCCACGCCTTCCCTGACTCGGTGTTGGGTCTCTCCTCAAGGCTGAGTGTAAGTGACCACCGTCCCCTGAGGCCCATCCTTCAGGGTCCCAGCTCTCCCTGGCTCCAGGGACACTGTCCCCACCATGCTAATGGCTTCTCACCGGGGCCAGCTTCTGGGTGCCTCGCCAGCCTCGGTGCCTCACCAACTTTTCCTCTGTAAACAAACACTTCTTTGATGTTTCTTCATTAAATAGAACATTCATGCCTGAGTCCCATCCCAGAGGTTGTGATTCACTTGGCCTGGAGTAAGGCCCCAGAAGCTATATATTCCTTAATCCCTCTTGATGATTCTGTGATATAGATGGAGAATCCCTGCATTAGAGACATTCTGGGAAACGCTGGTATCTCCAAAAATAGTGCTAAGACAATACTTATCATTGGCCGGGTTCTGCGTTCTTTACCTGTATCTATTTCATTCTCCTGACAACTCTGGGAACAAGATGATATTATTATCCCCATTTTACAGGTAAAAGAGCTGAGAGCAGAGAGAGGGTAAGTTACTCGCCAAGGTCAAACATCTAGCTAGTGAAGCAGCGCAGCTCAGATTCAATCCAGAATCTGCGCTCAGCCAATAGTCTACACTATATAAGAGTTTTGCCAGTTTATTCTAAGGAATGATCTGGAAGCAAGGCAAGTCTGCTCGTTTATTCACACTTATATTCAATTATGTCTTCATGCATTTGTTCTGAAACATTTAAATTTTTTTCATGTTTATTTATTTTGAGAGAGACAGAGTGTGAGTGGGGGAGGGGCAGAGAGAGAGAGGGAGAAAAAGAATCTGAAGCAGGCTCCAGGCCATCAGCACAGAGCCTGATCTGGGGCTCAAACCCACAAACCTCGAGATCATGACCTGAGCCAAAGTTGGATGCTTAACCGACAGAGCCATCCAGGTGCCCCTAACAGGAATTGTTTTTCGGTGAGGGAAATGGCCTGCCCCTACGGGGGTCTTTAGGGGATCGCTTCACCAACACTGTGGAATGGGAACGGGATTGAGGCACATCTAGACTTGGTGACGACGTCGTTTGGGAGACTAGAAATTGAGCTGAGAGATGAGGGACTCGGAACGAAAGCCTCCACGGTGTGGAGGAAGAGAGCGGCTGTTCCTCAGGCATGTTTAACTCCTTCGTTTTTCTCTGGTCCGGTGCACAGTCTGGCTATTAAACATAATGTGTGTGGTCTGGTAACGATGCTGATGGGCCCGGTTCTGCCAGGCCCTTCGGGAAGCTCTGGTCCCTCTCAACCCACACTCGAATTGGATTAACTTGGAAATGAGAAAGACCATGCTTTTTTATGCCTGTGAGCGGGTGCTAGGAGTTTTGGGACCCCCATGGGAAAGGACCACGCACTCCTGATCGGCGGCCGTGGTGTTACATGTCTGTAAATATCGCTAATTGGGAACAGTTTGTTTTGTTTTGTTTTCTTTATGGAGCGCGCACCGGTCCATTGTTTCACCCACTGTGTTCTGCCTGCGCCCCGGTGGCGGCAATACTAATGGGATGGAGAGCAGAACCTGCTCGTGGACAAATGATGATGAAGCGAAATCTTTAAGTAATCATCAGAAAAATGAGGCAGGGCCATGTGAGTGAGCTGTCTCTCCAAAGTGACACGGCTAAAGAAACAGCAAGCCGGTGGACCGAAGCCCCGGAGCACGTTTATGATTTAATTCCCATTTTGACATCAATCAACACATATTAATAACTTCAGCCAGAGAAAGTAACGTCCTGGGTGTGCTTTTACGGTGACACGCCTGCATCTAAGAAGCAAATGTTTGATTGCCAATTAAACTCCAAACAAGCTCAACCCTTTTCCACTGATCCCCCACTGCAAATCCGCCTCATATCTCAAACAGCATGCGGGGCGGGGGGGGGTGGGGGGGGGACCGGCTTAACCTCAGTTGGGCGTATTCCCTTAGAAATGAACACCAGTTTCCTTAACCTAAATCTGGTCTTACGGAATTATAAAATCTGTTAGTTGGAAGCGGGGGCAGGGTTGCAGATCCCACAGTCTGACTCCCTCCCTACCTGAAGAATCTCCCCTTCTCCTCTGCCTGAGAAGTTGTGGTCTGCTTCAGTAACTCTAGAATTGAGGCGCCCCTACACCCCAGAAAAGCTATATGGTTTCCAGAGAATCTGTCAGTTTTAAGTCAGAGACCCAGTTCTAACCCAGAAAAACCTATCTATCCATCTGTCTATCCATCCAATGTCTATATGTTATACTACACATAGTATAATATGCTATACATATGTTATAATATACATGAATGTATAAATATAATATGGAAATATTGATATAACATGTAAATGCATATTAAAAATATACATTATATATTATAACTAATATATAAATGTGCATTATATAATGGCATAATACATATATTCAATAATAATAAATATTAAAATAAATATACCATGATACATTTGTTATGTAATTACTATACATTTATATATCTTTCTTAACCAAAAACCATTCTGCTTTCCAGGGGACATCTGGCAAAGACCAGAGATATTTTGGTTGTCATAACTGGGGATGCTGTTGGCATCTAGTGGGTAGAAATCAGGATGCTAAACATCCTGCAATGCACAGGATAGCTTCCCACAAAGTCCCCATTATCTGACCCAAAATGTCAGTAGTGGCAATGTTGAGAAACCACGGCCTATACCTATAGAGAAATATATGCAAACGCAACACACACACATGCTTAGCTCAGAGTCAGGCACAGTTCCCTCTACTCTGATTGTTAGAAAATTTATGGGTCCCTTGGGGCACCTGGGAGGCTCAGTCCGTGAGGCATCCGTGACTCTTGATTTCAGCTCGTGGGTCATGATCTCACAGTATGTGAGTCTGAGCCCTGCATTGGGCTCTGTGCTGACAGCAGGGAGCCTGCTTGGGGTTCTCTCTTCCCCCCACCCCTCCCTTCCTCACTCTCTCTCCCTCTCTCAAAAACAAACAAACATGGAAAGAGCCTAAATATCCATCACTTGATGAATGGATCAAGAAGATGTGGTGTATATATATATATACAATGGAGTACTACATGGCAATGAGAAAGAATGAAATCTGGCCATTTGTAGGAAAGTGGATGGACCTCGAGGGTGTCATGCTAAGTGAAATAAGTCAGGCAGAGAAGGACTGATAACATATGTTTGCACTCATAGGTCTAACAGGAGAAACCTAACAGAGGACCATAAAGAGAGGAAGGGGGAAAGAGAACTGGGGAGAGTGAGGGACACAAATCATGGAAGACTATTGAATACTGAAAATGAACCATGGACGGAAGAGGGAGGGGGAGGGAGGGAAGGGGGTGGTGGTCGTGGTGGGGGGCACTTGTGGGGAGAAGCACTGGGTGTTATATGGAAACCAATTTGACAATAAACTATAAAACAAATAAACAAACAAACAAACAAATAAAAACATTTGACAAAAAGAAACTCTATGGGTCCCTTGGGCCAAAATCGGTTTCCCATTTAGTCTTACGTATGCCCCCTGGAAAGATGCAGATTAAGTTAATTCTACTTCTAAAGACACCCCTTCAATACTTAAAGCACATATATAAAGACAGCTTTCAAAGGTACAATCTGCCCGAACCCAGCACCCCCAGTTCCTCCCCATGCCCCCCTGCATACCAGGGTTTCCAATGCACTCATCATGATTTGGGTGGAAAATCACAAAACAAAAGCCACTTAAAAAGATTAAGGGAAGAATTGGGGGGAGAGGCAGGAGGATGATAGAGGATTTGTTGGAAAGACATCGGCTCATCTCAGAATCCAAGGGAACAACAAGAGTACCCGGCCTTTGGGAGAGAGAACACTATTCTGCTCTGGATGAGAGGCTGGGTTTTTCTTTACTAATTATCACAACCTCAAGCCTGAACACAGTAGCTGGAAAATTGTAGGCCCTCAATAATGTGTTGGAGGGGTGGAAGGAAGGAAGAAAAGAAGGAAGGAAGGGAGGGTTTGGGAGAGGCAGGAAGGAAGAAAGAAGGAAGAAGTCATAAGAAGGGAATGCTCATAAAAAGGAAATTAAGAGCAACAGCCAACATCCAGGAATTTTTTTTTTTTTTTTTGGCCATTTTAGGAGCCACTGGTCTATGAAAACAGGGAAACTGTCAGCAAAAAATAAAAATAAGCACATGTGAGAAGCATGGACTCCTACTCTTTAAAACCCTGGCTATGAGTCCTTGACTTCCGTTTGTGATGCTAAATTTCTTGCTGCCTCTTTAAGCTTACAACATGTTTTGGGGCTTTGCAACATGCAAGTCTGTTATTAGAGATTCTGTTGAATTATTCATGGCTAAATCAAGATGCGAAGACACCTTTTCTTGAGACAGAAAATTGGCAAACACTCTCTAAGATGCCTTACAGCCAAAAAAAAAAAAAAGCCCACAAATTCTTGTGCAGCTGTTGTATGTACCATAAAATTGATCATGGTAAAAAAAATTTTTTTGTTACCTGAATAAGAATGACATGTGCTTCTCAAGAAGTTCCTTTGTCTCCGGTGACAGTATCAGCTTTTGACAGCCAAGGTACAAGTACGAGAGATGTACCTGATCTGAAACCCAAGGGGTTAATTCCATCCCTTGAAGCTTCTGAAACACAAATGGGCTAACGTGCCATCAGTATTAGAAATCAACATTAAGTGAAAAGATCCCCCTCTTTGACTTTCATTATAGGCCCAGGAATATTGAAAACCGCAATGACTCAGGGGAGTGTGTCAAAACACACTTGATACACATCAAAAAGAATTGCCTCGCCAAGGCTGAAGGAATCAATGGCCTCTCCTTCCAAAACGCTGACCCAAAAGCTCAGGGCTTCTGCAAAGTGCAGTGAAGTCTCTTAGAACACATCTGAATGCAGTCCAGGTACCGCACAATGTAACAATTCTCTGCAAAAAGGAAAAAAATAAAAGCATCTCAGCAATGTCCATGGCTACCATGTGTCCATGAACGGATAAACTGAGAAAGAAGGTAGGAGAAGGAGGTGGAGCAGACAGAAGAGAGGCAGCAATACCTAAGGGCTACTGATCACCAAAGGTATGGCCCATGCATGCTACGAGTTCATGAGTCTTGGACATCTAAGCCAAGGCCCTGATTTTTAAATGTTGTTTGAATTTAGTGTTGAGAAGAGATCACAGTTGAGTGTGCCTCAGGAATGTTATCGACGTAACTGGGTTTCAAGCAAAAGTCGGCAGAGTGGTGCTCTCCTTCTTGCCTGAAGAACTCTCCTTTGGACAAAACTCCTTCAAGGAACTTTCTATCTAGTTTTCCATTTCACAGCCCCTCTCTCACGTTGTCCCATCCCCACCTCCTCTGTGATATGTGAATTTGAATTCTCTTCCAGAGAATTAAGTATCATTGCAGTGGTTTATCAACCAACTGATGCCCCACAATGTGGGAGTTCATCCGTTCCCCCTGTTGCTGAGCTGGACTGGGAGCCTCAACTAAAGGCTTCAACAGATGACTGAGGTCTCTCAAAATTAAATGGTGTTTCTGAGGCTGGTGAATCATAATCTGCGACTGTGGTCATGATTATCTTGATCTCCCCAACGCATGTATATACACACAAATACACTCACACATGCGTTATTTTTAATTTACTAATGTCCCCAAATGTGTAACATCCCCAATAGTCAAAAGGCACAATCAAGGCAGTAACCCTGTGGACAGTTTAGCCTGGGTCCATGCCTGTCTTTACCTGCATGAGAAAAGGAACCTTTTATAATAGTAAATGTCTACAACTGAGTCAAGATCTGCCCCTCTGCCTCACATCTAAACTTACTGCACTGGCTTCCCAGAGCTAGTCAACAACTCAGTCATCATAAATCATTTTACATTCTTTTAAAGCTTCTTTATTTATTTTGAGAGAGACAGAGAGAGTGTGAGCAAGGGAGGGGCAGAGAGAGAGAGAGAGAGAAAGAGAGAGAGAGAAGGAGCGAGCATCTCAAGCAGGCTCCTTGCTATTAGCACAGAGATCATGTGGGGCTTGAACTCACAAAACCGTGAGATTATGACCTGAGCCGAAATCCAGAATCTGACGCTTAACCGCCTGAGCCACCCAGGCGTCCCCATCATAAACCGTTTTTAGGACAATGCTGGATCTGCACTGTCAGCAAAGGCCTCCTTTAATTGTGGGGAACATTGTTAGGTGTTGAGGTACGCAGAGTGAGGTGACCAATAATCTTAGAGTGGCTATGCTTATTTTCTTTTTCCAGACTCTGCAAATAATTCTGGAGCATGAAATGTTAATCCATGGCTCTGCCATACTAATAATAATTCAATCCATTACTGTTTCCTTGGGCTGCATGTGAGACAAAAGCCTACTGTATTACCCTGAACAAGAAGAAAAGTGTAGGTATTTAGAAAACAAGAAGTTCAGAGGTAGGCAGTTCAGAGTTGGTACCAAGAATCAGTAATGTCGTCAGGGATCCACCCAGGCTCTTTGTGCCTTCTTGCTCCCATTTTTTGTGCATAGCTTTTATCCTCATGCTTGCAATGGAGCTGCTGTGCTTCTGGGAATCATACCAGCATTCCAGTTGAAAGAAAATAGAAGAGCCAAGAGTCAGAAGCAAAAGGGCCTTGCTTCTTCTTTTGTGAAGGGATGCTATCTCCAAGTACTTCTTTCTACCTGTGTCTCATTGGCCAGAACCACCTCTAGCTACAAGGAAATCAGAAGTGATTAAAAAAAAAATCTGGGACATTGCCACTCTGAACAAAATTGCCTGATTGTAAGAAAGAAATGGAGATGGATATTGGGTAACAAGTGTCAGCTACAATATTTTATTTTAATGATTTGCGTCCTCATTACTACCCCCTAATAGAAGCTCTGTAAGGGATAGGACTGTGCCTACACCTTTCATAGTGTGTGGCATAATTCGTATTGAAAGAAAAGAGAAGAGACAAAAAGAAGAAAGGAAAAGAGAGTGAGAGAGAGAAGAAGAGAGGAAAGAAAGAGGAAGGAGAAAAGGAAGGAAGGAAGTTAAGGAAAGGAAGAGTAAAAGTTAACATAGAAGGGGGAACAAATGATTAAATGAAGTGGGCAAACCATAGGTCAGATCCTGTCCATCACTTGATTTTGTAAATAAAGTTTCATTTTATTTATTTATTTATTGAAAGAGGAGGAGAGTGAGCAGGGGAGGGACAGAAAGAGGAAGAGAGAGAGAATCCCAAGCAGGCTCAGCATTGTCAGTGCATGGAGCCTGACGCATGGCTTGAACTAAAGATTGTGACCTGAGCCTAGAATCAAGAGTTGGAAGCATAACCAAGTGAGCCACCCAGGCGCCCCTGGTTTTGTAAATAAAGTTTTATTGCAACAGAGCTATGCGCATTCATTTAGGGATGGCCCATGGGTATTTCCCCCTAACAGCGCAGTGAGTAGTTGTGACAGAGATGGTGTGTTCCACAAAGCCTAAAATATTTCCTATCTGAGTCCTTGGACTCAGCAAATAATGATTTCTTAGGCCCCACTGGAGATACAAAATGTTATTGAAAAGCAAAGAAATAATTCAACAGCATGTGGGAGGAGGGAGCAGGTGACTTGAACTCCCCCCACCACCCCATGCACTTTCCCACCCTCCAACCACACCCTCCCCCTTGACCAGATGGAGAGGTATACCTATCTGCCTGCCCACCCCTCTCCAGACCCACTGCACCCCGCCTCCCCCAACCAGGTTAAGTGGCTGAGCAGCAGGCAAAGGCTCTTAAACACTGATGTCATGCCTTCTGGATTTTCTGATTTAAGATGTCCATCTGTCATCTATCTATCTGATTTAAGATGTCCATGCCCCTGTCTCAACCATTGGGCTCAGAAAACGAGATGGGTGAATATCGCTATGCGTATCAGGGTACTGAGTTTATAACTGGGCAAATCAGTGAGCAGACCTTACAAAGATAGTCAAGCTGGCAGGGAAAATGTGCACAGAGGCCCTGGCCGGGGCCCTGTATTTCCCGCTTTGTCTTGTCCCTGAGGGTGAAATGGGAGCCTGACCAGAGCAGGTCCTGCTGCTGTGCGATTCCTGGTCCCTTTTCTGGGAGGCCTGGAGGTCTTGCAGCTTACAGGCCCCCAGGGAACTTCTAGATCGGTGAGGGTGCTGCCAGGGCCCAAGCTTTCTTCTTCCCACCAAGCTGGGAGAGAGGGGAGGTGCACTGAGTGGGGTCCTGGCCCCACCCCAGGCGCCCAGAGCTTTTTAATAACCTTTCTGCCAGGCTTTATGGGACAGTCACTCTTCCCGGGGTGGGAGCGCTCCCACCCGCTCAGTCCCCACCTCAACTCCTCTTCCCTTGCCTGTCCTCCAAGATGAGGCCCGACATTTACTTCCCTTCCCCGTTTCTTGAAATGTGGACAATTTTTAATTTAGGAATGGATGCGAAGAAGGAAGCCGGGCATTGCCCCGAGGCAAACCTGAGAGTCGGACTGCCCGGTGCCTCACGCTGACAAGCCCCAACACCCCTCCCCAAAGGGCAAAGGCCACCCTGAGCAAAATGGCAAACCAGCTTTTACAAATAAACCTGTGGCCAAACTGCAGCCATAAAACTTTGAAAACTACTCTGATGGAGACATTTGGACTAATTACCAGGGAGCAGCGGCTACGGGCCCTTCCCTAATGCTGTTTATTACATTCCCTCGTTACGGGGACTCCCTGGGGTTGGTTTTTGAAATAAAGATTTAATTTGAGGGTAAATCAGAACAACAAAAAATGTAGCTCATTGTAAACAATAGTATCCCCAGCCCAGCTGAGCCCATCAATATAAAAACAGAAGCCCTCCTCACCCTCTCCATTCTGTAAACATGTTAAATGCTATTTATTGTGACTACATGTGTGTGGCCTGGCGTGAGTGAGACTGGGAGCATTTTCGTGACTGGGGGACATAAACATCAAATACTGCTTCCATCATTCTTCCAGTTTTAAAGTTATAAAATCTAAATATTAATTTTAATAGAAAGGTTAGCAAATTGGAAACCGCAGTACCCACTGAAATCATCAGCAAGACCCACCGCCCACAGAGGGAGTACCAGCATTCCAAGGAGATTAAGGAGGCAGGTGGGGTCCAGACGCAGTCCATGAAATATGACATGTGTCATAAACAGAGGCTTAGGCCCATGGCTCCCAACCAACCCCAAGTCCTGCCCCGACAGTGTGTGTGTGTGTGTGTGTGTGTGTGTGTGTGTGTGTGTGTGGTTTTTTTTTTTTTTTTGACCCAAGGCAGGATGTGCACAGATGTGAAAGGCAAGAGTTAATCTGCTGCCCAGAAGAGTCAACTTGATGATCTTTGACCTGAAGTCTGGGAAAAGGGCAGTTTGACTGTCGTGAGGCCAATGCCCATTATCCCCCAACCCCACGGTGGGGTTAGACAGTCCTTACTGGAGAAACATCATGATCTTTGGGCTGCTCAAGTGCAGACGTCCTACCTCTCCATGAAACAAGGAAGCACATGTTACGAGCGCTTCAGAGTCATACGGTCCCTCCATTTAGGAGTAAGGACTCCTTCCTCCACTTGTCCTCTCACCTCTGGCTGCAGAGGGCAGAGGCCACCCGGTTGAGGGCCACTGCCACCATAGAGCACACACAGGGTGGTACTCGGTTGGAGTCAGAAGTTGGTTCTAACCTGCACAATGTAGCTAATTGGAGTGGGATCTTCAGCAAGTTGCTTTACAACTTGTCAGACTTTCCTCAACTTTTTTTCCTACCTCCCTAGCTGGCTAGAAGTAAAGACCATGCAATACACTGATCACATATTAGGACAATGGCTCTCAATTGGGGCTAATCCTGTCCTGCAACCCCCACCCCACCAGGGGACACTTGCCAACGTCTAGAGACATTTTTGGTGTCACAACTTTGGGAAGCCTACAGGCATTTAATGGGTAAATCCAGGGATGCTATTAAACATCCTACAATGCACAGAACAGCCCAAAACTGTCAATAGTACCAACACCAGTTGTTGTATCAACTTCTGTTGAGCTAAAGTCCCCTCATCAAAATCTGACTGTTCAGAAAAGTATAAACCTTTTAAGACTTAATAGTATTTGTACTCAAAGAAAACATAAGTCAGATGGGTTAGAACACCAGCCCACAAGAGCAGAATCAAGAATTTGTTCTTTAGACTTTATCCAACTTCAAATTCCCCAAAGAAATGGATGAGACTTGGGGTCTATCCAGAATAGGGACTTGACCTGTGTTTGCTGAACTGGACACCAGCTTGCTACTGTGGCAAGATCTTGCCTGCTTGTTCATTTTACAAGCGGAACAAATGTGGGCAGAATGCAAGGGCAGGAGACCTGGTATAGAGTTGAAGCTTAATACAGATTTCCTGAGCTATGCATGGATGGATAGAAAATGAATGTATCATGCAGCCAAGACACCACTCTTCTCTCTGAGATTCCTTTTTCCCACCTATAATGCGGGGAGGATGCTCATACCTGTTCCATAGATCCTGTAAGATTCTTGTGAAGAATGAATTGTGTAACTCCTGGAATGCCGGTTTAAGGAATGTGTTTAGAAACTAATAATCCTTGAAATAAAATAGACTCCATTTTTACAACGCCCCCTCCCCCCCAGCTGCTGTCTCCCATAGTCAACCCCACACCAAACCAACTTACATCTTCAACGATTAGGAAGCGGCAGTTCTGCCTGCTTAAGTAGAATCTCAAATCCAAACTATAACAGGAGTTTCTGAGGCTGCATGGGTTTCTTGAGCTCTGAGTCCCCACACTTCCCATTCTTACCAGGTCCCTCATCTACAGGATGGATGGAGACATTGTTGAGACATCCCATGCTGTTTGAAGCCAAATGAGTTTTCTCTGAATAAATGTCAAACAGAAAAGGAAGATGACTGGCCTCATGTGCAATCCACCACAAATTGAGAATGGGTTCCTCCAAATTTTACATGCTCCCAGGTTACCAGGATCCTCACTAGCTCTCCCTCTATCCTACCCCAACACCACCACTACCACCACTAGCATTTCCTAAAGATGTCCATGGAAGGATAGTTCCAGGAGATAATTTTTATTATGCTAACATAAATTCTATGGCCACACAACTCTGGAAAAAGGCTACATTAAACCAAGTTAGACAGATTTTTTTAACGCATAGGACTTTTCACAGCCTTTGATGTATGTTGGGAATTTCCATTGGCCATACTGTGTATTTCCAAATTCACTTGAGGATTGAAATCGTTTATTCTCAGTTTATCTAGGGAATATTAGGTTTCCATAAAAAAATAGCTTGGGAAACTCTGGGGAAAATCATTCCCATCTTGACAAGTGACAACCCTACCTTGCTTTTAAAAGGACCAATTCATACACCTGGCGCAGGGTCCCCCATGCAAAGTCTACTTTTAATTCCAGACCCTGGTTCTTAGGCCTAAGGTCTTAGTTTACAGGTGTTCATTTGGAAAGTGAACCCCCTCTTGGGAAGTCTACTGCAGATGAAGCTAGGTGGACACCCTTCATTGACCACACATTGCATACCTCAACAGCATCCACCCCAAGGGGCTTGCAATTTATACATATGCCAAGCTTGCAGCTAACCTTACAAGACAGCAGCCAAGAGAGCATTCAACTTGAGTATCATTACTTGAGAATAATTTCAGCAGCTCAGAGGAGGGGAGAGAGAGCTAGAAATGGGACTCTCAGGCAAGGCTGCTGTAAGGAAGTGGAAACGAAAGTGGGCCTTGACTACTTTGGAGAAGCAGAAAGGACCTGGGCTTATAGTTTTAAGCAGAAAAAGAAAAGAAAAACTACCATAGCAGTATCTAGGGTCAGATTTCCTGAAAGGAGAGCATGAGATACAGATGTGAATGTATTGTGGAATTTCTCCCTTTTAAGGCAAAGGAGCAGGACTCTTGGACATTGTAGCAGTCAGTCATTGGTTATGGATGTTCCTTGACATAAGAGGGTGGCCTCATGAGCAAGGCGGCTCACCAGTGGAGGATGGGTGCCCTGACCAGGTAAAGGGAATTTGGACAAGACCCCACCAGAACCTATTAAGAACAGCAAAGACAAAAAAGTGTAAGGTAACATAATATTTTCATTGAACAATAAGAACACAGTATGATTATAGGAAATGATTTGAAATGCAGTACTGAATCAGGCATATATGGTTTTAAGGGAGGGATGTGTGTACACTTCTCAGAAGCCTTTTTATGGGAGGCAACAGACACCCTAAGGTGGATTCCCCCCCATTCTGATATAATATATTTTGAATGTGACCTACTCAGTGACTTGATTGCTTTTTCCTTGTATCTGATTTTATTGCTGCCATCCATCTATATTCTACAACCATCACTAACAGAGCCTTTCTAGAGCTTTGAGGCTTCAAATAAAAAGCTACATGTGCAATTTGCTTTTTTCTTTCTTGCATGATCTTGCCCTTTGGTATAATTTTCCTCTAAAACTCTTCTTTTGGATAAACTACACAGTATTCCTCAGGGATACAGAGCGTAAGACAGATATGGGATATGATAATGTCTAATATTTGCAGGCTGCAAGAGGAAATGAGTCATTTGAATAACATAAGCAATGATAACCCAGCTGAATATGACTAAGATGTTAAAAATAAGGTGTGTTTACAAGTGAATAAACTTCCTGATCATACTGCTAGTCTCCAGAGAGATGGAAAGGGAACAGGCAAAGGTCCTTGGCATCCCATAATGTCATTTTATTTTCCACTGGTCAAGTATGATCATGGTAAGTTGCTCATGGTGGCCTCTCACTGCCTGTTGGTAGAAATATGAATGATATGCCCACCAGACAGGAATGGTCTTGACAGTCTACATGATGGCCCTAACTTTGCCATTATTTTCCCGAGGATTCATAAAATAAAGCATTGGAGATGTCTTTTCTTGAGGAACAAAACCTCATAAATATATTCATTGCTATTTTATTCTCCTTTCCTCACCTTTCCCTTAGTTACCTTATTGAATCTCAAGACCCTGACAGGAATACCTTGCTCATCAGATCCTTGACTAACCTGAAAAACTAGTTTGAACTTGGCTGTTAATGTCTTACAAGAGTTAAATATTTCTTCTACCCAGAAGGCACTGATAACTTGCCAAAGGCTTTTGTTTCCTGAACCCCACTGCTGTAGATTATATAAGTAAAGGCATTGGAAGAAATATTTTCAATAAGAGATTTCTGTCCATCCGGCTCTTAGATAACTTTCTTAACACTGTCTACTATCCCTTGGCATGCATTCTCAAGAGGTTGGCAATATGAAAAACTATTTTTCCAAAAATGCCTTGCAATCAGAGCACTCACTGTGATTTGAGTTCAGTGGATGGGATGGATCCTCTGTGATGTGGAAGGTAGAAAGAAGACAGAGCCATCTTTCTTTGGAAAGACTGAGAGACAAGCAACTTATAATGAGCATGTGTGTTTGTAGTTGCCCAATTATATGTTCCATTGCCTGAGAACCATATTTGTGAATGTGAGCAGCTGTGGGGAAGTGATGATAGCAGCCATTTTCTGTCAGTTGATCCTGAAATAAAACTCAATTTCATTTTCTGTATGTATGCTATAGTTCAATAAACTTTCAACAAAAGTTGAAGTTAGTGGGAAAAATCCAGAATCAACCCCTTGACTTCTGAAGCACCCATTTTTAAAATAATTTTGAAGTACCTAAGTCCCTTTATTAAATACCTCTCTGCTTGTAAAAGTTTGAGGGCTTTCTATTTCTTGCACATACTGCTCAGCAATATAATAGATTTCTTCTTAATTTAAAGAGCACACACAAGGGACAGATTTCACTTTGGTTAAGGAAACTGTCCAACAAGGGATGGACCATGTTGATGGCTGGTGAGCTTGTTATCACAGAAGGTAGTTCAAGAAGAGATCAGACAAGCAATATGAAAGGGAGGGTATGAAGAGAATTTGATTACCATCTGTGAGTTTGTGGCAAGAAACAATCAGCCCCTCAAAAGAACTCTCAGGACTTAACAAACACCAAAGGACCCAATAGCACATGTGTAGACCTTCCTAGGCCTTTTGTTGGCTCCAAGTCTGAGGAGAAGATAGGAGAAGGCAAGATTCCCATCACTACCATCAATAATCCCGTCTTCCAATCAACAGACAGAATCTAGAAGAAACTCTCACAGAACAAAGGCAACACGACAGGATTGAAGAACTCAAGGATAAGAAGATTTTGTCATCCCAGTTTTTGCTGCTTTTCACTGGCTAGCCTTTCCAAAGGCTATTCCAACCAGAAAATTGCCATCTCTTTACTTCCATGAGTAATGCTAGATGAAAATGACTGGACTTGTGGATCTCTTTTGTCAGCTCTTATGAATGATATCTCTCCTTTGATCTCCATTCATAGGTTATAACTTCTGGAGACTATCTGAATATAAAAGGGGAAGGACAACTGGAAATAATATGTTGACACAGCCAGGGGGATATTCTGAATTCATGTAGATTCTGGGTTGCCATATTCTGGATCCAAGTAGAATTTCTTCTCAGTTGAAAAAAATATTTTTGCATACACTGTATGTCAGGCACTGAAAAGACCTCCATTATGCATATAAATATTCCCATCATAAAAATGATGAATCTTAAACCAGAAAGGTATAATTAACCAGCCCAAAGATGAAGAGAGTAACTGAGAGAGGTAGGATTTGAATGCAGTCTGTCAAATATCTGAGCTTTAATTTTAAGAACTCTGCTCTACTGCCTCATTTGTGATTGGATCCACAGGAAAATTAATATCTGTGAAATAATGAAGAGACAAAAGCTTTGTTATCTTGAATCTGTAAAGGAAAGAGAGAATTTTGAAACTTACTACCTATAAAAACCCTACAACCATTTTTTAAAAAGTTTATTTATTTATTTTGAGAGAGAGAGGGATGGGCAAGAGAGAGGGAGACAGAGAATCCCAAGCAGGCTCCGTACTGTTAGTGCAGAGCCCAATGTGGGGCTCAAATTCACAAACCATGAGATCAAAACCTGAGCTGAAGTCAGATGCTTAACCCACTGAGCCACCCAGGTGCCACGTGTCCCCCACCCCATACCCTTTTAAAGCTATTTTCTGTTTAGAAGGAAACCATAAGACATGGCTTCATTGAAGCTGGAGTATAAAGTCACAAAGGCCAGAGTAGATCAGGTTGAAAGGAAAAATTAAAAATAGAGCACTATGAGTTCTCACAAGGGTAGAACTGAAGGTAGAACTGGGAAGCATGAAATATGCCAGTGATTGGAAACTGAACTTGAGAAGCTCTCCTGAAACTTTAAAAGAAAAATCACACAAGTAAAAACAATATTCAAGATAATAGCTGTGGAAAATAAAGAAATACAAATTTTGGGGGCACCTGGGCGGCTCAGTACATTATGCATCTGACTTCAGCTCAAGTCATGATCTCATGGTTCATGGGTTCAGGCCTCGTATCAGGCTTTGTGCTCACAGCTAGCTCAGAACCTGGAGCCTGTCTTCAGTCTCTGTTTCCCTCTCTTTCTCTGACCCTCCCCTGCTCACACTGTCCTTCTCTCTCTCTCAAAAATAAAAAATTTAAAAATATTTTAAAAAGAAATACAAATGTTAAAACATTAAAAATACAAATCTTCTAAAAGAAGAAATCAAAACAGCTGGAACTATAGCCAATACTTGTAGACATCAAGCCTCTTTGAGCTGATAATACATGCATACCAGAATGGTTCAACATTCTGCCTGGGTGAGCCTGGGTGGCTCAGTTGAGTGTCCAACTCTTGGTTTTAGCTCAGGTCATGATCTCACAGTTCATGAGTTTGAGCCCTGCATCAGGCTCCATGCTGAGAGTGTGGAGCCTGCTTGGGATTCTCTCTCCCTCTCTCTCTGCCTCTCCCCTGCTCACTTTTCAGTCTTTCTCTCAAAATAAATAAATGCAAAAAAAAAAATGGTTCACCACAGTTCCAGCACAAATCAATGAAAAAGACCAATACTAAATCTCACCTTGGTAATTCTAAGTACAACGAAAACCACTGTAAGTATCCAAGTAGAAAACTCATGATTTCTTCAGAGAAACCAAATCAGGCTGTTCTTAAATTTCTTTGGAATTTTTGAAGTCTGAAGACAGCACTACCAAATCTGCAGACTTCAGAGAGAAAAAAAGGGAGAATAACTCAATATTTTTCTACCAAACTAAGTTGTCTTGCTTAGGGGAAGACAAAAGAAAGGTATTTTCAGATATGGAAGAGTTCAGAAAACAAGCCTCTGGTGTGCTTTTCTTAAATAGATTGAGGATATGCCACAGGTGGCCATGGAGCATATTAAAATGAAGATGGACAAAATCTCAGTAGAGAGATGGTAGTGGAAATGGACCAGCAAACTTCTTCATTGGACAGCAACATGCATGACATCCAAACATCTAGAAATCTGCAGGTAATCCTCACCTCCACACACCAGACTTAGTTGAGCTCATCACACTCATGACATTCCAAGAACATGGAGGTCTTAGTGCCTCCTCTCACAGAACCATATGGACAAAAACTAAAATGAAATTATTTTTAACAGCTTTATTTTGATTCGCATATCCTACAATTCACCCAATTAAAATGTGAAATTCAGTGTTTTTTAGTATATTTCTAAATATGGGCAACCATCCCCATAGTCAATTTTCAGGAATTTTCATCTCCTTAAAAAGAAACCTGGTGCCCTTAGCTATCAATCCTCAATTCTCCATCTACACCCTCAGCCCTAGACAACTACTGATCTACTTTCTGTGTGTAGATTTCCTTATTCTGGATTTTCATATGAATGGAATCATATAATACAGGTCTTTTCTGCCTGGATTCTTTCACTTAGCATAACATATTCAAGGTTCATCTGTGTTATAGCACATGTCAATATCTCATTCTTTTTGTGGCTGAGTAATATTCCACTGTGTGGGTATACCACATTTGTTTATACACTCACTCGCTGGTGGGCATTTGAATTCTTTCCACCTAAAATGAAATTAGGTCTTGAGAAACAGTTACCATTTACCATAGAAACAACTCTACTTGAATTCAACAAATCCTTTTAGTAAACATTCTTTCTCAGTCAAGCTTAATTAAATATATAATCGATATATATATATAAATAATTTCATTACACATAATTAATATATAATTATATACAAATATATAAATTAAATCACTCAAAAATAGAAGAAGATACCAAAAACACTATGATTGCTTTGGGATTAAAGATGATATATCTAAGGGCGCCTAGGTGGCTCCGGTTAAGCATCCAGCTTCAGTTCAGGTCACGATCTCACGGTCCATGAGTTTGAGCCTTGTGTCGGGCTCTGTGCTGACAGCTAGTTCATGAGCCTGGAGCCTGTCTTCAGATTCTGTGTCTCCCTCTCTCTCTGACCCTCCCCTGCTCATGCTGTCTCTCTCTCTCTCTTTCTCAAAAATAAAATGAAACATTAAGAAAAAGATGACAAATCGTTACCATTTTATGTATTCTCAACATTTCAAAACGGAGCCATTCTCCATGAACAGTTTATGCTGAGAGTTAAAGACACATTCTCACATATACATTCAGTCTTGCTATAATATTTGTTTTGAGGACACAAGATTTTCCCAAGGTGACTAATCCATTAGGGAACAATTTGAACATCATGTAAACTTTGCTTATGTATAATTTCTTACGTAAGAAATGGTGGGTGAACACAGAGAACCACACCCCAACAATGGTAGTCATTTAGGAATACACACACACACACACACACACACACACACACACACACCTCAGACATCTGCCAGCTACCTTGGTTCACTCTGTGTTAGGAGCCATACCCACCCACATCTGGTGTTTGAAGTTTCAATCAGATTTCAGGTGACCCTGCTTCTACTAATTCGCAGAAACAAACTACAATCCTTCCAACATCTATTACTACAAGTAAACTCCAGGTCTCTTTCAAGGTAAAGTGCCATACTTATTATTTTACATATTTCTTAACCTTTTAGGACATGTAACATGGTGCTATGATTTTCACTATATTCTTATGTTTATTTACTTTTTAAAATGTTTTTATTTATTATTGAGACATAAACAGAGCATGAGTGGGGAAGGGGTAGAGAGAGAGGGAGACACAGAATCTGAAGCAGGCTCCAGGCTCTGAGCTGTCAGCACAGAGCCTGACACAGAGCTTGAACCCACAAACTGTGAAATCATGACCTGAGCCGAAGCCGGACGCTTACCCAATTGAGCCACCCAGGGACCCATATTTACTTTTTTAAAAAACCTGTTATTGATGTTTTTGAGTCTTGTACCCCAACCCCCATTTCTCCCATAAGGTCTGTGGTTTTTATTGCTTTTTTTCACAGTGTGGTGATTTTCAGGAATGCATATGTGGAATCATAGCAGGACTGATTGTGCACATAATACCTCTGAGAGGTGAACTAAGCAACCTGCACCACAGAGAGGTGATTGGCAGTCAACAACATGAGGTTTGAAACTTAACCTTTCCCATATTTTCTTCCATAATGTGTTTTCAGAGAGAAATAGCTTTGAAAAATAAAGTAACAAGAAGCAACCCTTGTGACAAACTAACTCATATTTGAAACTTTCTGTTTTCATGGAAACATAACTCTGAGGAACCTCTGGAATACAGCTAGACATGGAGCAGGAAGAGGACATCATTCATCGAGCTATCAATCCTCTCTTCTCCATCCCCATCCTCAGCCCTAGACAACTACTGATCTACTTTCTGTCTGTATAGATTTCCCTAGTCTTTCCCTTCCAGGAAGATAAGAATTTATGATGGTCTCGGTAGGATACCTAGAGCATAGAAAATGCTGGATAACAGTTGAATGCATGAACAAAAAGTAGACGCTATAAACAGCTTGAAGGGTGGATGATATTTAGGGAAGAAAGCTCTTTGCAAAGAGATCCCTGGTGCTCCGAATCCAAATCTTAGGTGAATAGCATCACCTTGGTCCTAAGCAAGCTGAAGGCGTAGGTGGAGACTCGCCAGGAGTCACTGGGAAAACCTTGCTACCTTTTCTCTCATTGTGTACCCAGGCCTTCTAATTATTGTTGCTATCTCCCGTGCTGTAAAATATTTTATTGGTTGCACCACTTTGCAGCATTTTGTCTAAAGCTCTTAACTGTCATAAATGCATCCAACTGTCTGCCAATGTGGAATAATAAATAATTATTATGGGAGTGACTGATTTACTTTGAAAAACATGAAAGGCCTCTAAACCTGGAGTTTCCTGCCCCATATAATGTGCGTGAAAGAAATGAGCATCAGTAATCACTGTCAACAGTCTCTTGTAACTAAGAATTGAATCATTTATCTGTCCAGCATGTGTAAATTATCATCATCGTCTCTTCCACAGGAAGGCCTCACGGCAATTTATGTTATAAAAATAATAAGATATGAGGGTTTAATAGAAATTGCTTCTTGTTCTTCTACCTGGGAATATGGGGCTCTGGCACCAGCAAGGATCTCTGGCCCTACAAATTCAAGCCTACCAACCAGCTGTTTATAGATGACTTCCTTATTTGTATATATATCTTTCCCTTCTTCAACCAAACTAAAAGCAAAGAGCTTGCCTATTATATTTATGAGCTGACCTCTCTCATATGCTTCAAGGATACTTCCTTTTGTGACCAACAAAGATAATGCCAGGGAGCATAAGCACTGAATAATTGTAAATGTTCTGACATCCTCTCGAAATATTATCAGGGCTCTAAGTTGCTACATATCCATCATGTCTTAGCCAAGAGAGTTTTTGTTTTTTGTATTTTTTCCCCCAAACGAGGCCGATTTTAACTTTCACAGTCCTTGGAATGTGCCAACTTTCTTAGTTATCTTGACCTTGAAGACATGTAGACTCCTTTGAATACCCCAAAGAAAGGGCCTTGGGGAAGGACACATTTATACGTTTGCCGGTACATATGTGTGTGAAGTGAATTATTTGTGTTGCCCTTTGGGGTGAATCTTCAAGGATTAACACAGTGTCCATTCTATGCAGAGGAGAAAACATACTGTTTAATGCTGAATAGAAAAGATTTTTCACTTTCCATCCATGGTAGGTTCCCCAGATAAGCTCAGCCAAGCCAGTTAGAGTCTAAGATGGTGGCTGTGTATTGAAGCTGGAGGATACAGTCTGGAGGACAGGGGGAGCTGGTGTGCTTACTGGAAGAGGGAACAGCAATGCTCAAACCATTTCGCTCTGTGTCAGTTCTGAGCTGTTGTGAGTGCAAGCCAAAAATATCCTCTTACTTCAATTAATTCAGTTATGTCTAAGATGCGGTCCCTCTCTGGAAGAAACTCTGTTCCCATGTGGGTAACATGGGAATGTGTACAGATAACTCTTTCTTCTGGTACAGCAATTCTACTTTTAAGATTTTTCCCACTCTAGTTAAATTTGCACATATATCTGAAAAGTGATTGCAAAGATCATCTTTGTGGCCTTGTTTATGGGCCACACAGGGGAAACGATCTAGCCGTCCCTTATCCAGATTGGCAAATGTACCATGTACCATATCCTTAGAATACTCTACTGCACTTAAAAAGAAGGAAGTCATCTGTATATCTAGGTATACAATTTCCTCCCTCCCAAAAGGTCATATTCTCAGCGAGGCCTTTCCTGACCATGCAATTTAAGGACTGCAACCCCATTTCTCAATATTTCCTATCTTCTGACTCCACTTTTTTTTCCCACACTAACACTCAACACCATCTATCATAATACATGTTATGCTAGCTAACATCATACATAAAATATACATAAATTTGTGTATATACATATAAATATATACAGTTGATCCTTGAACAATGCAGAGGTTAGGGGGTACCAACCCCTCACACAGTCAAAAATCTATGTATACCTTTGACTCCTCCAAATCTTAACTGTAGCATTAATAGCCTACTGTTTTAAAATATTTTTTAATGTTTTTTTATTTTTGAGAGACAGAGAGAGACAGTGTGAGCAGGGGAGTGTTAGAGTGAGAGAAAGATACAGAATCTGAAGCAGGCTCCAGGCTCTGAGCTAGCTGTCAGCACAGAGCCTGACGCAGGGCTCAAATCCACGAACTGTGAGATCATGACCTGAGCTAAAGCTGGAAGCCAGATGCTTAACCGACTGAGCCACCCAGGTGCCCCACTAATAACCTACTCTTGAAAAGAAGCCTTACCGATAACATAAAGTCTATTAGCATATATTTTCTATGTTCTGTGTACTGTGGACTCTATTCTTACAATAAAGGAAGCTAGAGAAAAGAAAATGTTTTAAGAACATCACAAGGAAGACAAAACACATTTACTGTACTGTGCTGTATTTATGAGAAAATGTAAGGTGAGGAAATGTGACCACATGCTCATTTGTGAACAAGTGTCATGGATGTAAGCGCTTCACAGAGGGCCTCCAGAGGGATAGTCAAGAGAATGGGGAAAGTGGTCTTCTCTGGTGAGAAGTACCAGGGTATGAGTGTTTAAGACGGAGAGGGAGACTTGGGTTTTCATGCATATCCTCTCAGAAACTCTGACTTTTTGTTTACTATGTGCCTATTTGCTTTTTATTAGAATCATGAGTGAAGCTGAGGTCTGGCATGGTTGTGTGCTGATCATATACAGAAGTAATACCTAGACGATTCATTTATCGGTTCAAATCCAGATGCCTACAGGGGCCCGGTGTGACAACTGGGGCGGAAGCAGGCAGGGATGAGAAAAATACCTGGGAATATTGAATCACATTCCAGAAATTATGTGCTTTCTTCCACTTTCCTTGAAATACATAATATTCTTTGTCTATCTTTTGCTTTCCACTTTTTCGAAGACATCGTCATAAATATTTCTTTGCTTAAAAAAAACAAGAGTGCAAATGCCATGGTAAATAGGTCTTGACACTGGCTTCCACTGTGGTTTGTGGAGGGCAACTACCAGCTCGCTAGAGGATGGCCTCCCTTCAATTCTAGTTTGTGGCCGGGCAGGATTTCTGACCCAGAGTTGCCAGGTCTTCTGAGTTCTTAAGAGAAACTAAAAATTCAAAGTGTTCCTTTAAAATCTGCTACAGAATCAAGTGGGGTTTATTGCAGGATTGGAGGCCTGATTCCCTCAAAAATCAATCATTGCAATTCATCACAATATATAATTATATTCATGGATACAGAGGACACATTTGGCAAAACTCAGCCTCCATTCGTAAGAAAAACTCTCAGGAAAATAGGAATAGAAGGGAACATAATAAAGAGTATCTAAGAAGCCAGCATCATATTGAATGTTTTCTCTTTAAAAGAACAGGAACTAGTCAAGGATGTCCACTCTTACACTTCTATTCAATATTGTACTGGAAGCCCTAACAAATTAAATAAGTCCAGAAAAAGAAAGAAAAGGTGTCCCGATTTAAACAAAAAAAAAAACTGAACTTATTCACAAATAATATAATTTTCTTCACAGAAAAATCACAAGGAACCTAAGAAAAGCTCCTAGAACCAAGCGAGTTTAGCAAGGTTGCAGAATAAAAGATCAATAGATAAAATCAATTGTATTATTATATACTAGCAATGAACCAACTACTGTAAATAAAATATTTTCAAACAGTACCATTTATCATAGCTCCCCCAAATGAAATTAGAGACATAAATCTGACAAAACAGGTGCAGGATCTGAATGCATAAATTACATAATGCTGATGAATGAGAACAAAAAAAGGCCTCAATAGAGAGAAAGGCAAACTGTGCTCATGGAGCAAAAAAGTCAATATAGTTAACATGCCAATTCTTCCAAAACAGATTCATAGATTGAGTGCAATCCCAATCAAAAATCCCAGCAAGATTCTTTGCAGATACACACTAACTGATTATAGAATGTATATGAAAAGAGAAAGGAACTAGAACAGTCAAAACAATTTTGAAAAAGAACAAAGTTAGAGGACTCACACTACCAAATTTTAAGATGTACTATAAAGCTAAGATCATCAAGACAGGATGGCATTTATGAAAACACAGAGTCATAGGTCAATGGAATAGAATTATAAAATCCAGAAATTTCCTGGTGTACATAAATATCAACTGATTTTTAACCTTTTGACAATTCAGTGGAGGAAAGATAGCCCTCTCAACAAATGGTTCTGTAAGAAACTGACTATCCAGATGCAAAAAATAAAACAGAAAACCTTGACTCTCACTTTACACTAGATAAAACTAATGTGAAATAAAGACCTAAATACAAGACATAATACTATAAAACTCTTAGAGAAAAAGACAGAACTAAATCTTCATGGCTTTGGGTTAGGCAAAGATTTGACCTCAAAAGCACATTACAAAAAATTTAAAAAATGATAAATAGAAAAATGATAGGTAATTTATCAAAATGAAACACTTCCCCCCTCCATTTTTCCATGAAGAGCACAATTAAGAGAGTAAAAAGACAAGCCACAAACTGGGAGAAATTAATTGTATATCATATACACAACAAAAGACTTGTATCTAAAACACATTTAGAAAAACAACTTACAAAATACAATAAGTAAATAAGCAGCCTAATTTAAAAAACAGACACCATACTTGAACAAACACTTCACCAAAGAAGATATATGATGCCAAATGAACACAAGAAAAAATGTTCCATGTCATTCGTTATTAGAAAAACTCAAATTAAAAAAGAGACACTACTATATACCTATTAGAATGATTCAAATAAAAAAAATGCTGGCAATATCAAGTGTCAGTGAGGATGCAGAGACACAGGAATTCTACACATTGCTGAGGGACTACAAAATGGCATGGGCACTCTGGAAAACACTCTGGCAGTTCGTGAAAAAGTGAAAAACACACTTACCATATGGCCCTGCTTCCACATATTTATAGCAGAGAATGGAAAACATGTACCTACAAACCATAGTCTATAGCAACATTATTCATAATTGTCCAGAACCTGAAAAAACTCAAATATCCTTCAGTGGACAAATGGAAAAATCAATAGTGGTATACTCCGTACAATGGAATACTTCTCAGAAATAAAAAAAGAGCAAATTGTTGACACACACAACATAGATGGGTCTCAAATGCTAAGTAGAATAACTCAGTTTGGAAAGGCTATATAACAGGGGTGCCTGGGTGGCTCAGTCAGTTAAGCATCTGACTCTTGATTTCAGCTCAGGTCATGATCTCATGGGATGGAACCTCACATTGGGTTCTGTGCTGACAGTGAGGGGCCTGCCTGGGATGCTGTATCTCTCTCTCTCTCTCTCTCTCTCCCTCCCTCCCTCTTCCCTGTTCTCTCTCTCTCTCTCTCAAAAATAAATAAATAAACTTTTTAAAATGTCATAAAAAGGTTATATAACTGCACAATTTTATTATATGACATCCTAGAAAAGGCAAAACTTTGGAAACAGCAGATCTGGTTGTCAGGGGTTAGGAGTAGGGGCAGGGTCTGGATGCGGGGAGAAGCATGAAGGAATTCTTTAGGATGCTGGACTTGTTCTATATCCTGTGTGCAGTGGGTACAAGAATGCATGCATGTGTCAAAATTCATATGAAAAAAGTATACTACAAAAAAGTGAATTATGCTGTAGGCATATTTAAAATATTAACAAATTACTTCCTAAAAGTAGAAAAAAAACCTGAATCAAATTAAACATACAAAAACCAGATACTTTCGAAGCCAAATGAGACCCAGCTGTAGGCTCAATCCCACCCATGAAACTCCAGTTCACATTCTCTGACTTGGACAAATAGTGTGTTCAAGACAGATGATGTCACCCAACTTCTTAACATGAAGCCCAGAGAGGGAAAGACAGTTGCCAAAGCCACACAGATAATCCAAGCAGTGCTAGCCCTGAAGTCAAGTTGCCTCACTCCTGCTCCTCTATGGTACGTCTTTTGATATCAGGTGTAGATGGAGACTTGAACTTGACTGCCATCCTAAAATGTAACATAACTCCCAAACATAGATTTTTTTTTTTTTTGGAAAATGAGCAGGGGCAAGAAATGAACCTCACAAGGAAATAAAAAAAAGCAAACTCCTTAAGGTTCAGCATTTACAAGAAGTTTATTAAAAATTATGACCTCAACAAATAACTCTAGTGAGAGTCTGAGGACAACAGATGTAGAAGGATTTAACTGGAAATAATTGTGTCAAAAAAATTAGCAATATTACAGGGATGGCTGTGGGCCCTGACGGGTCCCCGGCAGAGACGTGTCTGTGTGGGGCTGCTATTGATTCTGAAACAATCTTGCACATGATAAATGAGGATGTGCTTAGGAGAGGATTCAGTCACAAGAGGCCCCAGATCAATCAGCTTGTCAACTGGCAGACGAAATTCAATTTTTATTCTTAGTAAACTCGTATTTGGTGGCAGACCATTGTTTCTGTGGAAATTGCTTCACAAAGGCCGAGGGGCAGGCGTGAGAACATGGAAAAAGATCATCTTTTCAAAGCACGACGTTAAAAGGGAAGATTTGGGGTTTATGACCAGGAGTGAGGCAATGTAATTACAGGGCAGTAGCTACCATGGCCCACCCTTTTTGCCCAAAAGGATTAGTTAAGGCCTGTTCTCTGTGTCCAGTGCAGAATGGATTTTCTTCCTCATCGTCTGACCCAACCATCTTAAAAAAAAAACTCCTTTAAAAATGGGACCTCCGGCTTTGCAGACAAAACTCAACAGCCCCATGACAGAGCCGGGAGGGGATTTTATGGAGACCTTCTATACAGTTAGTTTAAACCCAATGAAATGGCCACTTGAGTGAAAAAAATAAAATTAAAAAGTCAAAATCAGCAATTTTGTATGGTTGATGCAAAGAAGTCTCCTTTCTTGTCTTACTTTGCCATGATATTAAGAATTTCTAGGCTCTTTGTCTTCTCATAACTTTTCAAAGTCACCCAAGAAATTAACTTTAGGACTGGGTCTGGGGCCTAGGATTCTTCCATACCAAAGTCCTTTACACTATTCTTTGATGCCTTCCTCCAAAGAAAGAGCTGTTTCTCCATTTGGCTGTAGGCCCTCAAATTAATATATACACTGCATATATGTATGTGCCTACACTGCGTATATGTACGTGCCTACACTGCATATATGTATGTGCCTACACTGCGTATATGTATGTGCCTACACTGCGTATATGTACGTGCCTACACTGCGTATATGTATGTGCCT